>NC_141033.1:36342500-36637500 GCF_052040795.2 Danio rerio | reverse complement strand
ATCACAAACTGTGTGAAAGTGCCTTTAAGAAGCTTCATCTCATCTCTCAAAAAATGATGAGAAAATAAGGCGGAGTTGTTACACCTACTTGTTTACAGCATGAACCAAAAACTAGCCTAACTTGTGCCTCCTGAGATGGCAGGAAAAGCTTTCTGGGCAAAAAGTACCTTGTTGTTGTTTTTGTTTTTGCTGTTGTTGTTGTTAGTAGTAGTATTAATAGATAATTATTTGTATTATTGTTGGTAATAGCTACTGTCATTTAAGTAACACCTTTTTGTTTAAAACAAATAATAGACAATAACATAATAATGATTATGATGATTATAATAATAATTTTTTTTTATTACTATCATCATCATTATCAGTGTTTTTGTTGTTGTCTATTATCTTTAGTGACAATCTCTTAATCTCTAAATATTTGAAAATAGCTATTATAATAAACATAATAATAATAATAATAATAATAATAATAATAAAATTAATAAACATAACAGGCATAATAAAAGGCATCATAACACACATCATAATATACATAATAATATAATAATAACATATATAATAATAATAATCATCATCATAATAATAATAACAGACATAATAACAATAGTAATAATAATAATAATATAAACAAAATAATAAATTAATTATTGTTATTGATAGTATTATTATTATCATTATTACTATTATTATTATTATTATTGTTGTTGTTATTTTTATTATTACTATTATTATTATTGTTGTTGTTGTTGTTTATAATTATTAATATTATGTCTATTATTAATACTGTTATTATGACTATTTTGTATATTAGTATGTCTATGATGATGATGTTAATAATAATAATAATAATAACAACAACAACAACAACAACAACATGTCTATTATTATGTCTATTATTATTATGTAGATTATTAATATTATGTCTATTAATATTATTAATAATATTATTATAAGTATTATGTTTTTTATTATTAGAAGTATGTCTATTATAATAATAATAATAATAATAATTATTATTATTATTATTATTATTATTATTATCATGTCTATTATTATGTATATTATTATTATTATGTATATTACGTATATTATTATTATTATGTCTATTTTTAGTATTATTATTGTCTATTATTATTATGTCTAATATTATTATATTGTTGTTGTTGTTATTGTTGTTGTTGTTGTTGTTGTTGTTATTGTTATGCCAAATGTTGTTGTTATAATTTCTTATCTTACTCTTATACAATAAGACTTTATGATCATAAATTAAAGGGTCAAAGTTTCTTCAAAAAGCTTTGTCTGGAAAAATCCGCTAAAGTTGTTCCACCCACTTCTTTACAATATGGACTTGCCTACAGCCAAATCTAGCCTACTAGTGCCTCCTGAGACATCAGTAAAAGCTCTCAGGGTAAAGTGCCTTTGCTGTTCAGCAATAAAACAGTTTATCAATGCGACCGTTTGGGGAATTTTATGCACAACAGCCCAAAGCCAAGGTCCTTGAGAGCGATTTTGCTCATTTTCCTGTTAAAACATCTCGCCCAGAGCTCTTAGTGGTTTAGCAAATGACTGCCAATGCATTTTTAAAAGTAGGCCTTCGCTACAAAAAATACGCCTTATTTACTGGCCAGACATACAGAGGCCAAATATGGAAGAAATCAAATCAATTATCAAGCAGAAAGAGAGGTATTTGTAAAATGTCAGAGAATGCCAAATGGAATTAATTTGAAACTCTGGATTATTTTAAAAGCCTAAAACCTCAGGGTGCCACCCTCCCCTCGAGCCTCGATTATTCTGTGTTATACTTCAGAGGTTATCAAGAGCATGACGCTATATACCAAATGAGCCTTGCTTACAGCATAAAGGATGGGTACTGATACCATTCTACATTTCTGTTCGTTATTCAAATGGGGTAAAACACCTCTGAAACACATTTGAATGGCACTTAAAAAATATAAGATTTTTCTTTTTTGTTTGTAAGTTTGTACATTTTTTTTTTCTGTAAACAACTGACAACACTTCTTCCATCAGCAGGTAAAAAAAAAAAAAAATTAGATGAATTAAGATATCGCTGTTGAGTGGAATATCCCTGATGTTATTACAACAAATTCATTTTGTGAATTACAAAATGTTATGTTGTTCAAAATTAATTTTCTGGAGAGAAAACAAAAACGGTAACACTTTATAATAGCTACACACTATGAACCATCTATTAAGCATTAGCAAATAGTGCATTCATTATTTGTTAAGCATTAACAGATGTAAGTAGGCAGTTGATAACTGCAAATACAATTGATATTTTCCTGACCTAAGCACATTTAAAATGTGTTAAATAATTGTACTTTCATGTTTACAAATCATTTGTACATAAGAGAAGTTGGTGTTTTCTTGGTTTAGTTGGTGTTTGATTTAGTAAATGGTTATTAAATTATTTAAATCAACATTTATACATCTTATTTTCACGCATATACTAAAAGCTAATTTGTTTGTTAATGAATGCTTTATTAACATAACTTCATCCAGTTTTGTGACCTAATCTAAAGTAAGGACTATATGCTCTATAAATCCCTAATAAATGACAATTAAAGGCTCAGTATCAAATGAACAATACATCTTTGCAATCTTGTCTGAAAAACAAACGCATTGTGAATAATCTTTTAAATCCAGCAACTTCTCTCAAATAACTGGTATGTAAATGATGCAATGTTTAATTAAATAATGAAAAAATAACATAGTACATGTATACTATGGTAATTACTATTAGTTCATGATAGTTACTAATGATACTACATTATGTAGTGTTATTCATTAATGAAGAGTTGTAAATATATACACACAATAATGCTTTATTCCTAAATATTTCCCTTTACATTAAATTACTATATTTTAAATGTGTAACACCTGGTTTTCGATTTTGCTGTTATATACTATACTTTGTTTCTGTTTAGTACAATATTATATAATAATGTAAATAATGGAACTGAACAATTATGCCTCATGTTTCGTTGACAGTTTTATTGATCACTAAGATACAATTGACTTGGATGAAAGTATAAGTCAAGAATCATGCTGCTTATAAGTAGCTGCAGTTATAAACTGCTTACTAACATCTGTTAATGTAGAGTTGATGCTTGACAGATAACGAATTAACTATTTGCTAATTCTTAAAAAAAATTATTGATAGTGTGCAGTTCTTATAGTGTTATTAAAAAAACAGTAGCTGGTAAATCCAGATCAATTGCACTTTTTTAGGTGGTCTTTAAATGGGTGTGTTAAAAAAAAAAAAAAAGGAAGTCATCCACAATCACCTGCAAACTCATTCAAATATGAAATTTAGTCAAATCAAATCAATTGCTTTTTTCCTGTGTGAATTCAGAAATACATCACAGCAAACCACTAGTAAAAATATCATTTTAAAATATCTTGCGTCGCTCCAATCCATTCTCTTACAGAAGTGGATCAATCAAACAGCATAGTAAGGAACAGACTGTCAGTGCAATGCATTTATCCTCTTGTGTCAGCAGGACAAACATGCCTCTTATGGATCACAAACACTTACGTGAATATTTTGTTTGTTAGGACAAATTATACATCCTTGAAAGAAAAGCGGTATATTTCTGGAAAATGGATCATTGCTTGATACTCAGAAATACATGATTGATGCAAGAACAAAACAAAGCCATACTGATTTCATTTCACTTCTGCATGTACATACATAAATTGTGTGTGTTTGTGAGTGTCTAGTATTCCTGATGTTGTTTGGACCAAAGCAATACCAGTAAATTTTGACCTTGTGGGGAAATTTTTTACCCATAAGGAAAACAGCTGATAAAGTATACAATCTGTATCGTATAAAAATAATTACTTCTACAGGAAGTCCACATAAAGTAGAAAGTAAGCGGCAGATGTGTGTGTGTGTGTGTGTGTGTGTGTGTGTCTTATATTCCTGATATTGTGGGTACCAAATGTCCCCACATGGCAATAGAAGTCAAATTTGACCATGTGGCAAGGTTATACTTGTTTTAGATTTTCATTAATTTTAGTTTTTAATTGGTTTAGATCAGGGGTCTCAAACTCGCGGCCCGCGGGCCATTTGCGGCCCTCAGTGCAATATTTTGTGGCCCGCGCCGACTGCTGTACACTGACAGAATTAGCGGGGAGAGAGAGCGCTCCCCGCTCCGCTGATTCTATCAGTACACAGCGGTCACTGGCATTCCCCGCCCGCCGTGTAAACAAAGGGGCGGGGATGCCGGTGACGTCACCACGCACCCCGCCCCTTTGTTAGACGCTGTGACGGGCGGGAAGAACCAAGGTAAGCTGTTCCCGCCCCTGCCTGCCACTTAGCTACAGCCTGCATCTTACAGGGCTCGAAATTGCGACCATTTTGGTCGCATATGCGGCCGAAAATTAATCTATGCGATCTTATAATATATTTGGGCGCATTAGTGCGACTGCTGATAATGGTTGTAGTACGACCTGTTTTGATTTTTTGTAAAAACGTGCTGAATCGCTCTTCCCTGCCGCTATATTGGTTCATATTAGCTGTCAATCACTCAAGGTATTCCGCTGTCAGATGACAGGGAAGGAGCTTTTATGACCACGGGAAATGCAAACGGCTGAAGAGTAAAAACTTAAAGCACACAGGTTTGCAAACCCCACCTAAAATTGAGGTGCAGATGAGAGCGATCATGACACGTCACGTGGTGAATAATAATCCACCAGCTGAGATCAATCGAGTACGCGCTTCATGGAGAAGGCGCCCGAATATCCATGCGTTGCATTCACTGCGTGTTCAGCGCAAATGTCCGCTAAAAGTCAAATCTAATATCATCGCCAAAGAAGCTCGCCTTTACTAAGTTTACACTGAAACTGCGTCTCATAACAAACAGCGGTATTCCGCCGGTGGTCATCGCAAGAATCCTGCTCTGCCTGCTCATAAATTGGGTCGGCTGACTCGCCTGCTTTTCCACTAACACAGAAAAATGAAGATCATCTCAGACTGAACCTTTAAATTGACACAAACTGAAACCAAAACTTTTAAAGAGTGATAGAAGTGAGACTTTACTTTCTTTCTTTTGTCTATTCTTTTTTGAGGTGTATATTATTATTTTTTTATTTATTTACTGATGACTGCTTTGCAGCTTTCATCAATTGAATGATTTATTATAATCTTTTGTTTGTTTTGTAGCAGAAATATTATTTATTAAATTGACATGCATATAAATACAGCAGTACAAAATAAATATTTCTTACTGCAATGCTTCATTTTTGTTTGATGCAAACTATACAATTATTTTTCATAAAGTAACAGACTTTTTATAGCAGATAACCTACATTCATGCACATTCAAGGCAGTATCATAATGAGAAATGTTATTCATTTTTACTATTATTGTCATTTTCATCATCATTAATATTCTATAATTATTAGACATTCATTTTGGAATTATTGCACACAAATATCAATGTCTTCGCAGCATTAGTTAGATAGTTGTTTCTGGTTTTTGTCAGTCGAAACACTATTGATTTTGTTTTAAAATACAATAAATCCCTTAAAAAGCAATTTGCAGCGGTGTTCAATCATTTTTGGTGGGTGCTCCTAAATTTTTTCTGGTGCTCCTAAATTTATTTTGGTGCTCCTAAATATTTAAAGTTGGGAGCACCGGTGCTACCAAGTAAAAAAGTTAATTTCGAGCCCTGTCTTATATATATTATAGGTAGATACAGACTGGTACAGACTGATGTGACTGGAGTGGGGGTGTTTTATTTATACATATATACGCCTTTTTTTTTAGGTGAGGGAATGGAAGTTTTGAGTGAGTTCCCCCACTTTTTTCCCTAGGACTTGGCCTTTTTGGGAGCACATATTTGTGTGAGAAGTTATTCTCCACCTTGAACTTCAATAAGTCAAAGTACAGGTCTAGACTTAATGATGATCATCTTCAAGCCATACTGAGGGTCTCAACTGCTTCCGCTCTAAAGCCAAATGTGGTTCAGATTTGTGAGTCTCTGGCAGTAAAGAGTAGGCAAAAGATGCCATGTTCAGAAGAACTGTTCATAATCTTCACTCAATGTTCTATTAATGTTCAGGACACTTCATGTTCAGAAGAAATAATTAAAACTGTTAATAATGACATGAGCACTTTTTTTGTGAAATCCCTTATGCGGCCCAGCCTCACCCAGACTTTGCCTCCTGCGGCCCCCAGGTAAATTGAGTTTGAGACCCCTGGTTTAGATTTTTTGTTTTCAAATTCTGTTAGTTTTGATTAGTTTTAAGAGGTAGATTTACTTGTTTTTATTAGTTTTATATTTTTATATTAGTTTCAGTGTTATTTTTAGTATTTTGTTTGTTTTTACAAATTTATAAATATTAAACATGTATAAATATATAAATATTTGCTAAGTGCAAGATTCAAAATCATCAGAATGCATAATTGTATAATAATGTAAGAATTGTATTTAAAAAAAAAATCAAAAACCAAAAATACATTTTTGAAACAGAGGACACAATAACACTACCATCTACACTACACTACCATCTACCACTACCATATATTTATCCTCAAATTCAAATACAACAGCCCATAAGATAGCTGCCTTAAGTATAATATATCTGCAAAGTTTTAAATACACAATAGTGATGGGAAGTTTGGGTCTTTTCTGCAAAATGGATCTTTAGTGACAATCCTCCCATGTTAGGACTCAACATATCACTAATATGTAGTCAGCAATCATAATTTCTGTCATTTAAAACATCACCATGATCTGAAAAGTTCTTACAATTAGTTTTGCAATGCAAAGCAGGATTCACTTAAATTCCATAACGACTTTCTGTTATGAAGTAAACTTACGTTTCAGTTTAAGTTCAGTTCAGTCACAGCAGACTGTCATGTACAGTTTGTGTTTAGTTTACTGAATCACACACCCACATTATTATTAGTTCACCCATTCTCTATTCTGATCTCTGTGTACTGTTCTAGTAACTGATCAACTGTGAAGATTGGTTTACTTAAAGTCAAAGTGGGTTATCCGGCATGTTAAAAAGGAAGTAATTTGTAGATGAGTGCTTACTGGAGACGCGAATCGTTTCAAATGATTCGGTTTAATTAGGTGAACTAGTTCAACCCGTTTACTTTTTTACAGAAGATTCGGTTAAAAAGAATGATTTGTTTGTGATCCCGATCACAAATGCTGAAAAAAAAACCTTACTGGACACAAATGTCATAAATGAATGCTTGTAAGTGTCTGCTCTGCTCATATTTAATATTGTCATCGTGTTGCTGTCATGTCCAGTCATTGTTTTTGGGATTACGGACTCCATACAGGTGCCATACAGGTCAAACACTTGGCGTATGCATAAAATTGACAGAGCGAAGTAAATAGATTTACTTCTAAAAGGCTTACGTATTAAACACATTTACAAAGAAAAATCCAAAGGATGTTAATTGTTATAATGTAGTTAGTTTTGTAAACACACAACAGAGTTTCAATTTGTTCTAGTTTTTTTTTTTTTTTTCGTTTTCGTTTTTTTTTTCTTTTTTTTTTCTTTTTTTTTCATTTGCTTTGTGGGGAAATTTTTTAGAGTTTACAATCTGTACAGTACTAAAACTCATTATGTCCCCATAAAGGTAGCTGTACAAGAGTGTTTTTGTGTATATGTATGTGTATGTGTCTGTGTGTGTCTATCGGGCATCCACACCGGTTCATCCTTTTACCATCATTAGGGTCCCATCATCTCTTGCTAAAATGAGGCTTAGCACACAGGTACACCTCTCTCCTTTGATCATAGCCTGCGCTCCCTCTCCACAGCTCTCTACCTGATCCCCGGTAAACAACACGCCTGCAGCGGCGGCGCTCGCTAATGAAGCATTTTACAGATGTAGCGTTCTGTTCCGCTCGCAGAACCTCCACTACAACAGCATTACTGCCGGTCACAGAAAGCTCTCCTGACTTTCATCTTCAAATCTCCTAATGAACACCTGCTCTCATATCCTCTTTCGCAAACACAACTTTTCCATTCTCGCTGTTGAATTTCCTCCATTGAGGTGCCCAGCAGGTATTTGGGTCGACCTGCAGGCGGCGCTGTCTCTCTTGGGCGAAGGGAAGCCTGGAGCAGATATCGGGCTCAGGCGGCTGGTGCTCATTGTTAATTTAACGCTATTGATTTGGGGGTCTGAGGTGACAATTGGACCTGAGATCAGATAACTGTAAACATAAGCCGCGGTGACATGTGAAGGGACACTTGGTGTGCTCCAGGGGACTGTGGGCATGGTGTGACGATAAGCGTCTTGTGGCGTCTTTCTGTCTATTATGCATTCTGGAAATAAAACAAAAGATGCCCCATTATGAAGAGGTGACAGTTACCGTTATAAACAGCATTAAACTGAAATGAAAGCTAATGAGATCCTGGGAGCACAGAACAATACATAATGCTTATCAATACTATGTGAGTTTATTAATGAGTGTTGTTCTATCAATAAAAGTAAAACTTGTGTAGTGTGAAAAAAAAATCACAGCTGATTAGAAGACATTGGGTGTTTATGTTGGAGAGATTTGGACCAATGATATGAGCGATCCAGCACAGCAGTGTGGAAATAGAAACCAATCGATTGGCGAAACGTCCCCCTGTTTATCACGGTCTTGCTTAGAACAAAACCCAAGCTTACATGTAACATACTTTAAAATATGTGTGACTAAGAATAGGGATTTTAAAATATTGTTCTTCTAAATAATGCAAAAAATGTATATTTATTTTTGTATATCTACATATATTCACAATGCATAATGTTGAAAACATTTCCTATCGTCATAAAAAGGAAAACAGCACAATTAATAGAATGATAGAACAATTGATAGAATCATAAACTGATAAAATGATACACTCAAAAAATAACTTCCACTGTGGTTTACTGTTAGCCAGCACTCACTTCTAGGGATTTACACCTACCTTACTTTAAATAGTGTCCGAAATGGCATACTTCCATACTATATAGTACGCTAAAATCAGTATGCGAGCTGAGTAGTATACCTGAATTACACAGTATGTGAGATGTACTGAAAAAACTGTATGTGAGATGTACTGATGATGACTTACTACTTCGAATGTGTACTTCATCTTACTGGACGCCCCCTAGAGAATTCATCAGTGGGAGTGAAGCGATACAACTGATGCAGGTTGGTCATGTGATCATGGTAAAATGGCAGATGTAGTACATCCAGGTTCCATTCATACTACTCAAATTCATACTGTACAGAACATACTTTTCAAATGATTGAGTAGTACTAATAAATTTAAATGCAGTACTGAGTAGTAGGCGATTTCGGACGCAGCAAGTAACAGTAGTGAAATTTAAACCACATTGAACTGAATTTTAACTCTTATATCTGGACTTTACTAGAACACATCAATGTTTAGCTGCTTTGACACAATCTATATAGTAAAATCACTATATAAATAAACATTAATTGAATTA
Organism: Danio rerio; assembly: GCF_052040795.2. Taxonomy (NCBI): domain Eukaryota; kingdom Metazoa; phylum Chordata; class Actinopteri; order Cypriniformes; family Danionidae; genus Danio; species Danio rerio. The sequence continues at coordinate 36,628,031 of NC_141033.1, read as the reverse complement.
TTTTGAATTGTTCTCGACCCCAGTGAGCTACAAACAAAAAATAGGTATCATTGGAAAGAAGACACTTTGAGCTTTACTGTGATCCATCTAGAAAGTTTTACATTAAAAAATACAAAAAGTTTTATGTTCGGAAGTTATGAGAAATAAAAATTGTATTGTGTTCAAAGTTTGTTTCTCCATATACTGTACAAACACATGAAATGAGTCATGTAAAACCTAGAAACATGCCAAGTGTCTTATGAGTTTTTATTTTAAATTTGATGAAGATTAAGTTTCCAGTAAAAAGTTTACCAAGACTATATTGGTGTCCTTCTTTCCCTCACCGTCAGAGGCAATTTCTCAAAAATGACCTTCCCTAACTAAAACAGTTACAGTTGCTGAATAATTTAGTCTACATTCAGAGTTCATGTATCGTTGGAAAGAAGACACTTTGAGCTTTAATATCCATTATCTAGAATTTATAATGCTCAAAACAAACAAACAAAAAAGTTATAAATGCTTAAGTAATGTGAAAAAAATTGCACCGCACTAAATATTTTTTTATTTCATAAACAAATATATGAAATTAGTCCTGGAGCAACACAAAATACTTTTTTTAATGAGTTGAAAGAACACAATTCTTGAGGTTTTTGGGGGGACAACTTTGTAAATGTTTGTAAACAACTTTGAAAATGTTTTATGTTCAATCCAGACAAATTTGTTAAAATTAACAAGTTAAACTGATCAATTTGTGTTGGAGTTGTGAAGAACCCAGCATTTTTACAGTGTAGATCGAACAAAAGCTTGAAAGAACGACAGACTGATAGAATGATAGATACAACAATAGATTGATTGAATGATAGAACAAACAGGCACACAAATGGAACAACATAACAAGAGAACAACGGAAGGATAGACGGGCTGATTTATGGACAGACATACATAAATGTTGCATTAAACAACAGGTAGACTCCCAGACAGACAGAAAATTCCCTTTTATGCCTGACCATGAGGAGCCTGGCTGTTGAGCTTGTCATATACTTTAGTAGAGCAAAGTCCCTCAAAGCCTTTTTATTAACTGCATAGCAAAAATAACTGAGTATCTGACAGGAGCAACACACAAGTTTGTCTTCTCCACACTGTCTCTCTCCCTCTCTCTCTCTCTCCCTCTCTCCCTCTCTCATGTTCAGAAGGCTCTGTGAGCTGAATCTACCTCCTCTCCCCCCTCCCTGCAGTATTGACATTCTCCTCATTTTCCCCAGTGCTGAGTGGAGTCCAGGGTGTTGCGCATGAATTATGCAGGCTGGGACACCACAGAGCAGAAGAACACCAGTGCCATCATAATTGAGACAATTGAAAAGACAATACTAGTTGGGTCAATAATTGGACTGCAGGTGGGAGAATAAGATCCGTTCCTCCTTCTACTTCCTCCTCTCTCCTTCCTGTGCGGAGAACGTGCTGCCCACAGCAGCTACTCCATTTGCTGTCCACACTCCACTGTGACTCTGGTAACTGTTTTGTTTTTCATTTTACTTGTCAACTCTCACCATGACAAGACTCTCTAGTAAGGCTTATTGTCTGATATTATTTATTTGAATAACTACAAACAAGTATGACAGACCTAAATCTCTACTGCAAAATGTAAACACCAATTAGAGCATATATTTCTTTATATGTGCAGGTTTTAAAAGGATAATTCAACCAAAAAAATATGTAAATTACCTCATAATTTATTCTCTTCATGTGGTTTTAAATCTTTAGGAGTTTCCTCCCTCTGTTGAACACAAAAAATATATATTTTGAAGAATGCTGAAACATCCATAGTAGCAAACTGTTCTAGCAGCCAGCGTTCTTACCAGATCAAGAAAATGACCATATGACCCCTATTTTTTCTTCCTTACACTGGTTACCTGTTAAGTTTCGTATTGATTATAAAATATTGCATCTTACCTATAAAGCTTTAAATACTCTATCTCCTGTTTATCTAACCATGCTAAGTCTCTAGGCTAAGTATCTAAGTCGCTACAATCCAAAATGCTCTTTAAGATCTCAAAACTCAGGGCTTCTGGTAGTAACCAGAATAGCAAAGCCCACTAATGGACGTCAAGCCTTCTCATATATGGCTCCTAAACTCTGGAATACCCTTCCTGGTGATGCCCGAGGCTCAGACACACTCTCTTAGTTCAAAACGAGATTAAAGACCTATCTTTTTTTAGGAAAGTACACATACAATGCATCACTTGAATTGAACTACAGGCCGATAGCCAGGGGGGTTTAAGTGGTTCGGAAGACCCACCCCTTACTGACAAAGGTCTGAATTTGTCCCATACATTAGCTGATTTGTCCTATTTTGACTGCTATGCCATAATAAATAGTGAAAATAATAAATAAATAAAAAGAGATTTTACAAGTAACTTTTATTCTAAATCTTGGACCTTATTCTTAAAACAAAAATGTGCAATAAAAAGGTGTGAAGCACCAAAAGCTTCTTCTTCTATTCTTATTCTTATTATGATGTTGTAATTATTATTTTTATTCAAATGGTCAGTTTTTTATTTGCTTAATAAATGACAACATTTTTTTTCAAATTTTAACAGATATTTTTTAACAGATATTTTATAGCAGCTAAAATAGCAGCTAAAATAGTAAAATGTAACTAAAAATGCAGTATTTAAATCTCAGAAATAAATATAACTACAAAAAAAAAAAAAAACAGAAAAAAAAGAATCAACCTTTTTACCAAGCTGGCTACAGTATTGGCCTGAACTTGAAAAAAATAAATACTATGAAAGGTTTCCAGGAACCAGCATTTTTCAAAATATATTATATCACGTTCAATAAAAGAAAGTAATTCAAATAGGTTTCGAACAAGTGAAGGGATAGTAAACAATGGCACATTTTTCTAATAACAACAATAATAATAATAATAATAATAATAATAATAATAATAATAATAATAATAATATGATTTACTTTTACAAAAAAATAAATAAATGAAAAAAGCTTCAGAAACTAAAAACATTTTCTGGCCCAATCAAGCACAAATCAATCAAAGTCACACAGGTGAGAGGAGGACAGTTCATCTCTTATTGATTTGTGCTCTGAGGGGAAAGGGTAACAGGAAGGAGGACCCCCATGACAGGTCATAACTCCCCCCAGCTCCAGACTTAATGTCCCTGTTCAGACCGGCACTAGGCAGGTTGTGTATTTTTCTAGAAGTCCGTCAATTTGTGTAAACTATGGGGCATTATTCATGATAGGGGTCTGCAGAAGAGGAGGGCTATTGATTTCTAGCACAGGTCCGGCTCTGATTCATAAATCCAGTCAGCCACTCGAGACTCCCAGAGGATCTATTATCCACACTGGTCTCCATCCCAAAACAACGACTCAAGGTGATCACCATAAAAGTGCCAGCCCTCGTCGTTTTTCACCAGCACCAGACCAAATGCAAAAGCCTCAGGTTTTCCAGGAACTACGTGATCCAGCTCTACGACTCCTGATATTGTTGACCTTAGCTGACAACAAGTCTTAAAATTAGGTGTGTTTGATGTATGTGTTTCAACAAAAGGATTGTTAAATGCAATTTCTGTGTTAAAGAAATAGCAACAAAAAATAAACAAATAATATAAACAAAATACACAAAAACAAAATATAAACTACCACTAAACGATTTTTTTTTAAAGAAAGGTTCATCACAGCTTTTTAACTTCATAAAAAAGCTACTGAAGATACTAAAACATACAGTAAAACAGTAATATTTGTAAATGCTTTTTTCTGTGATGGTTAATTTTTACCATTACTGTTCCCAGTGTTAAAAGGACTAAGCCGACAAGAAAATAAATGACTTAATGTTTCCAGTTTAATACAAGTCTTCAGCAACCATTCTAATATGCAGATTTGTATTAATATTTTCTTTCAAAAGGTGTATAGAAAGGTTTAAAGAACAGCATTCATTTGGAAAAGGGTGCTTGCATGTCTTTACAATAACTGATGTCAATTTAATACATCCTTGCTGTATAAAAGTATTGATTTATTTAAAGAAAATAAAAGTGTAAAACCTCTGAATGATGGATAATAGTGTGTGTATGTATACAGTATACAATATTTTATTCACCACAGCCAGACAAAAAGTATAAATGAGCTTTGTAGGCTTTTAATGCATTACCATTCTGCAGGGGGTTTCTAATGGTGTTTCAGGTGAGCCGTTTCAGGGTCAGCAGGACATTATTTGCATTTTACAAGCACTGTTTGCAATATTTGCATTTTGCTCCTTTTTCTATGCAACACGGAACAAATATAGAGGCATTAACCCACATTCTGTACATAAATGCACACCTTTAGAACAAGTGTTTTATGTTTGAGTGAGTTCAAATGTAGCACTTGCTACAGTTCTGAATAGATGGCAGCCTATTTCATAGATATGTGTTCATTTACAGCATTGACTGTGTATTTTAAGAGCACTTTCTTTTCTTTTTTATTAAGTCTCATTTTGGAGTTTTTATCAAGGTTTCCCTCACCGAATGCACGCACAAAGGGCTCAGTGTACGCCTTGGCTCGCCCATTAGGCTTTATGGACAGCTGTATGCACTTTTATTAGCGGGTTAATGGCATTTAAAGGAGCAAGTGCTGAGCTAAATCCACAACATTAAAAACCAGAAAATGGCACTGTGGGATTCTGTGGAGGTCAAACGAAACGGCTGCTCAAAGCAGTATCGAGAGCAGCTCAGCTTCGACCCTTGACATCGCTTCTCGGCCGAGCCGTCACATAAAAACCGCCCCCGCCGCTAATGCTACGTTTGCGTCAAGCTGAGAATTTCACGAGCGAGAGGAAAATACCCAAACACACAGGCATCAAGCATTCAACCTAAGCCTTAAAACATAATGAGCGGAAGTAACGCAAGTACCCGACTGCAATTTAGCAAAAGGAACATCAAGGACTGAGGCAAAACTATTTAGCAGCCTGTGTTCAGACATAATTAGCGTGAAAATGCCGCAACAGGACTTTCCTACTCGCTAGTCTTAATTAGCTGTGCTGCTAAATCATTCCTGAGAGGTAAACAAAGGCGCTAAGCTCGAGGAACATCATATTCAGGTGGCGTTTCTGTACATACGCAACATAAAAGCGAGATGCGAAAGCGGTACAGTAACGGTCCCAGCGCTGCTTCTGTGATTTCATTACTTGGCTGCTTCCAATTTGCCCATCTGTCTCCTAATTATTGACTGCATTGGCGGCACTGCTTTTTGGCTCCGCTAAGCCGCAGGCCCGCATTCGCACTCACTCTCCCATGTCTGTTTTTATTAAACACGGGGGCTTACGGTATCCACAACGGCTGCTTATTTTTACGGTGGCGGGCTGCTTAATGAAGGATTGCACAACACTGTAAACACCGCTTGACGAATGCGAGATATTAGTCTTAAATCAGTACCAGAGAGTCACTTCTGCAGACAAAGTCATGAAGATGATTTCTGGATGGTTGTAAACCTTTTTTTTTTTTTCTGTGAGTACAAGATGCACTGAATTTCTGAGGAGGAAAAGTCGAGGCATATGCCTTTCTGGTGTGCTTTCAGTGAAATTATGACTCTATTCGGACCTGCACATTCCCGACAGAACTCAGACTCCCCAATCAGGGAGCGACAGATAAGACATGGAGTGATGATGGTGCAGAGAGCAGTGGAGGATGGTTAAATGGACAGATCGAGCCCTGTGCGAGCATGTGGGCAGAACAGACGGACCCGCATTAGTCCACCGCCCTTTCCACATTCCTATTTTCAAAGCTGACCTTCCCACAATCCCTTTCACCGCTGATGCATCCCTGATATTAAAAAGCACCAGTGCCTCTCTGCTGCCCAAACCGGGACCCTTAGCCACTCACAGGTACCCTATTATGGCCCCAACCAAACCTGCCCTACGCTGCTTTTTCCCTCCTCCACTCCAGTCTATCAAAGTGCTTTGTTTCACCAGTAGCACGTTTGAGGTGATGGATGAGCGCTAAACGTCTCTCTGACAGGCCTGCAGCTGATGCCACATAATCACTGTATCACCGTTTAGGCAAAATTACCAAATTATACCAACCCCCCGGAGGCACTGGTGCGACTGACAGGCCCAGCCAACAAAAGAAGCGCAAATATTCTGGAAAGGTGCTGGAAGATGAGGGGGAGGAAAGAGAGAAGTCTGGAAAACTACAGCTAACAATTAGCGGTGTTCTGACGGTTTTAGTGACGGCTCGGTAATTACGTTCGATAAGGCAATAGAGCATCTTTTGATTAGAATGTGAGATCTGAAGTAATTCGTCTCTCTTTATACAGCAGGTGGTTTCAACACATTATTATATCTTTAAAGATCCATTAAAAGCCCTAATTCAATAATGACAACGTCCAATTTTATAAACGTTCTGAAACACTAAACTACCTTTTTGATCAATTGTGTCTATCCATTTGTGTCTGTCCATCCATCATAACATACTCGTATTTAGTAAAAGCTCATATTAAAATGCAAGGAGATTTAGAGACACATCAGCAAAGTTTTTTCATGTGCAAGTGCAGTTTTAACACAACTGAAACATTTCACATCAAAACATTTATTAAAGTCTAAAAATATATTTCAAATTTGCTGGTTACATGACAATGCTTTACATACTGTATAGCAATTTCATTTACCTATTTAAGGACAACAGACAAAAAAACGAAAGTCTTTTTCAGTTATTTTTTTATTACATGTTCATATTTTAGTCTATATAAATTAGTTTACCTTTAGTATCCTTTACATTGTCATCGTTTTGTACAATTCTAACAATTAAAAAATAATTAACTATGACTTTGGCCTTTTTAACTCCCAATTTGCTGCTTATTTATTGTTATTAAGGTAGTTAGGTTTAGGTATTAGGTAGGATTAGGATGTAGATTAGAATATGGATAAAAATATGTGCTTTATAAGTACGAATAAACAGCCAATACCTTAACAATAGGCAGGTAATAAGCAACTAGTTAATAGCGAGAATTGGTACTTAGACTAAATTGTTAACGTATTTATTTTAGTTCATTATAATATGATTAGAAATTTCTGTCTGGTGCATACAATTAAATTCAAACTAAACTGAAAATCAAAAAAATTTATAAACAGCCAATATCTTAACAATAGGCAGGTTATAAGCCACAGTTAATAGTTAAACTGAATTGTTACCTTTTATATGTCAGTTCATTTTAATATTAATAGAAATTATACATTCCTGTCATCAAATCAAATTCAAATAAAATTGGAAAATCAAGGAGCATTCTCAATTCTCAATTCAAATCTGAATGGCATCCATCTCTGATGCTAACAACAGGATATGACAGATTTGAGGACCTGCAAGGCTGCTGGACTTCCACTAAAGTTTGAAACAACTTTGTGTGTGAAGGTGACATTTACGATGTGCCCACTTGCTGTTTCCAGAACCACCAGCCAAACATGTTCTTTTCTGCAAGTGTCTGTTGAATTATGGGGGGTCGACATTGCCATTTCAAAAAAACGCCTGCACAAAGCATGCAACACTCATTTTAAAGGTGTCATTCAGGATATGAAAAGTGAAGCAATTTTAATTGTATTGTTGCCTGTAAGCAGCTAATTTGCATCATGAAACTCAAACCCTTGTTTTTGTCAACTTCCCCTAATGTAATACACAGTCTAACATGCACGCTTGTGCTTGCTGAGAAAATAATCTAAGATAACAGCCTTAAAAGAACATCATAAACGTTTCAGACTTGTCGGTTTAAAACTAGCATGAAATATTCTTTTACATTTGCCAACAACAAAGAATTTCTCACAGTTGCATAATGAAAATATGATATTAGAGCACCTATTCAGTGCTGAGCTATCAAATAATTCCAAACCATGAGTAGCTGAGAAAAAAGAAAAAAAAAAAGACCTGAGGCGAAACTCTGACTAAAGCGTGAAGTGTGAAATTTTGATTCGGGAAGATCACACATTGCACCGTGGGCCACTTCAACAAATGGAGAAATTGCTTTCTGAATTTTAAAACCCAACATGAAGGGATTTCCTCTAATGTTTTCTTTTTTCTTCTGCTTCTCTAAACAGAGCTCGTATACAAGCTTAATGCATATGAAATACGCATAGAAGTAACAAACAAACCCCAAAGACAAAGGTTTCAGTTTAAACTAAATTGCCATGTGCTAAAAAGGTGGCAAAAAAAGGTGGCAACCTAAGGCAAACCACCAATAACCAAATTAAAGTGGACAATCATCTTTGAATGAGGGCCAATGGCATCCAATCAGACGACAGAATGGAGCCCCGGGTGACAAAGCAACCCAGTGAACCGATAATGATTCGGAGGGATAATCTAATCTAAATGAACTATGTGTCACTTATCAATAGCGGGTGCTTGGTGTAATTAATTTTCATTTGCACGGCGAACAGACGGTCTTTGGGTGAAACGGGCATATCGGTGATTTCTCTTCGCTAATCCGCCCCGAATTCATCACCCTCCCGAAGACATGTGCTAATGATTAGTATTATTGCTCCAGGTGTGTTTACTGTAAATATGGGAGTCCTGGCATCTGGCTTTGGGTGAGAGTTTGACGCTGATGGAGATGATGATGACGAGACGACCTTCAAAACAGCCTGATAAACACTGCGGTGCGCCTGATGCTATGTAATTTAACTTTCTGCTGTAATTATCACATTTTGTATGCAGTGAGTTAGTAAAATGTTAATTGGAATTGAGGACGGCAAACCGAGAGGGTAGTCATTTTATAAACAGAGCGTAAAAAAACAAACGCCACTAGGAGTGTAATTAGAATAAGTCTAAAATATATAAAGCTCAATTTACCATAAAAAAACAAACAACAAAGTAGAATGAATCATGTTTATCGGATAGTTTGCATGTGGAGAGTAAGAAGAGATGGAGGGAGTAAGAGAGAGAATTCATGAGTCACTATGAATAGCTCATCTTGGAGAAAGAACAACCAGCTCAGTCATGACCGCCCATATTTGAGATAATTACCCATTAACTTGTTGAACTGAGCCCATGAACATGACATTACTCACACACCGGTCCTGCTCTTCAACAAGACCTTTCGCAGTCTGCGCTTACAGAGGGGAGAAAAAGAATGAAATAATCTGCAAAATGTACATTATGCGGCATAAATAGATTTTTAATAAGAGCTCATGGAGCTTGTGATATGTTTTTGGTCATGTCAAAAATCAATACATTTTCACACAGCTGGTATTACAAACAGAAATAAATCAATATAAACCTGGAAACATGCAGCGATTAAAAAATAAAGACCACTTCAAATCAAAATATTCATTATTTGTTTTAACCAAAGGTCTAACTCTTTATTATTTATTTCAAATATTGTAAATGTATCTTTATTGTAAAATAAAATAAAAATTAGAGTAATGTTTTCCTTTGTTTTAAATGAAGATTACAGTACGGCATTTTCTGTTACTCTATGCAAGAGCAAAAGACAAGTTATTTTAAATTTGAAAAAAAATGTCATCAGTTATCAAAATAAAACAATGTTTTTTACACAACTATCACTTATTAATCCCAAATTGTTTAGTTTTATGTTTCCATAATGTATTTTTATACGCACTGTAAACCTCAATAAGTTAAGTTAACTCAAACCATTTGAGGAAACCGATTGCAACAAACCATTTAAGTTAAAAAACTAATCTTAATGAGAACTGTTAACTTAATCTATTAAAGTAAACAAATCAATTTGAGCAGAGTAAAACCCAATAAATGAAAAGAACTTAAACCAACTGAGTACTGTACAACCCAATAAATTAAGGCAACTCAAACTGTTTGAGGAAACCAATTGCAACAAAAATAAGTAAAAAAAAAAAAAAAAAAAAAAACTAATCTATATACTGTGAACTTAGGTGCACAGGCATCTATTAAAATGCACACTATTAGTGAAGAACAGTCTATTTTACTTTAAATATACAGTCAAGTATATGCACAAACACTCTTTTCACCAAAAAAAGTGACCTTTGAACACTTAATCTGGTTACCTGGACCTGCCAGTTTCAGAAAGCTGACTGTACACATTCCTGTATCACTGCTAGACATGGACATGTATTGACAATACTCATTATGAGGATATTATATTTATATTAACTTAATGTTTTTTTTAATACTTTACTATTTTTGTGGAAGGGGCACCCTGGCTGTATAACAATATGGTGGTAATTTGAAAATGTATAAAAATATATACTGTAGGTTCACTACTGAAATAAAAAGTTATATATATATATATATATATATATATATATATATATATATATATATATATATATATATATATATATATATATATATATATATATATATATATATATATATATATATAATATTTAAAATTATACATAGTAATGCAGCTATGGAGAATGAAGTCCAATGCATTGCTCAGGTGTGAGTTTTTCACTGGTTTTAATAGTGTACAAATATTGATGGGTCTGTGGGTTTCATCTATCCAAAATGATCTTTATTATGTATTTTCTATTGAATTCAAGTCAGGTGATTGGCTGGGCCATTCTACAGCTTGATTTTCTTTTTCTAAAACCATTTGCGAGTTTGCTTGGCTGTGTTCTGGATTGTTGTATTGCTGAAATGTCCAATCTGCTTTTATCTTCATCATCCTGATGATGTAGGTGTTGGATTGAAGCAGCGAATATTAATCTACATTGACAAAGGGTTGCTGATGACCTACTGAGAATTTTCAGCTGCTGTCTGGGCTTCCACTGCATTTCCACACCTCCCTTTTTTCATCTGTTCAATACTTTTTTTCCAGTGATGTTTCATTTTTATTACACATAACTTAATTTGCAAACGAATTATATATATATATATATATATATATATATATATATATATACATATACATACACACACACACACACACACACACACACACACACACACACACGCACACGCACACACACACACACACACACACACACACACACACACACACACACACACACACACACCTCTGGTGAAAATTTGAAGTCAAAAGCACCTTTAGAAATATGTTTTCTGAGAAAAATGGTGAAGTGTTCAATATTATTTCCCCCTCTGTATACATTAAAATATAGCTTCTGCTTACCAAGGCTGAAAAAAAAACAAAATATAGAAATATCTATAATACTTTTAGAATGTTATTTAATCATGTCATACAAAGTTGTTTTTAATTCCTCTATCAGCCCTAGGTTCTAGATGATTTCCTCTAATTTTATTTAGCTACACACATGCTAAAACTATGAGTATTAGTTTTACCTCTCTTATCTGTCTTCTCTCATTTCTCCTTGCCTAGAGGACAACTTAAGTAAAAACTGGTATCGCTTCCCCCCCTTCTCTCCCCAATCTATTTTTAGTTTTTATTTCTTTCAAGTTTGCGCTCAGATAAGATGCTGAAAGCTATAAAACTTTTTGTGCATTAATTTCAAAGGCATTCAGCGTTTCTTTAGAGTGACTCCATAAGAAAACATTCCCTGTCTGAAACTGCATGAGCTAATCGTGGAGCTGGTGACCCCTGCATGTTTGTGGTCAGAGTTGAGATCGAGCAAACAGGCTGGGTTTCTCACTCCAACTCTGAGGCATGTTTTAGCCTTGGTCACCACTCACTTAAATCATTTCTCTCCATCCATCACACTGTGCCTGCGACACACACTAATAACAGGGTGTTTGAGACGCAACATCTGCAGGGACGTCTTTTGCCCTCTGAAACCCCAAATGTATTAAATGGGGCCTTCGAACATTGCTAAATTGCTAAAAGCAGTTTATTAACAGAGTTTAATAAAAAATAGTTGGGATAACACCTATGAATTCAGAAATATTCCTGAAATTAACCAGATCCAATAATGCCCAGCTTTTAACAGTGGCCAAATTGCTAACACTTTGAAATAATGGTCCATTAGTAATTTATTTATTTGCTAACTTGAACTACCTGTTAGTAATATATTTACTACAGTATTTATTCATGTTTGTTAAGGTTGGTTAAACTATTTAAGTTAAATAACGTTAGTTCATACAAGATCATGTTAACTTACAGAGCATTAACTAATGTAAACAAGCACAACTTTGAATTTTAGGAATGCATTAATGTTAAACTATGATTAATAAATGCTTTACAACAATATTATTCATACTTGGTTAATGCTAGTAAATGTACTGTATTAAAGCAAAGATGTCTAAACTAGGGCCCGCAGGCAAAATTGGCCCATGGTAACCTTTGATTTGACCATCCCATCTGAGAGAGTGAGAATGATGGGGAGGGTTGGGGTGAGATCCTTTAACAGAGATCGTAATTTCTAATTTAACGTAATTTTTTGTGCTTGTTTGTTTGTTTGTTTGTTTTGTTGAGCAACAAAAAAAGAAACTGAAAATAAATATTTAAATTAAATGTTGTAAATGAATCAGATTTTTACAATATAAATCACTCAACTGATAAGAGGCAAAACAGAAGACATTGGCGAGCAAAAACAGGTACAGCTTGACAAGTGTAACTTCATTCTGCTATAAATGGGATTCTTTTTATTTTTTTTCTGTAAGCATATAGCATTAGCATTAGTTTTTTAAAGCATTGTTTTCTAGTTAGTTTTAAATATTAAATAAATTAGGAAATCACCAATGGCAAGTTCAATGTAATAAAGTTTGATATATTTACATTCATCCCATCATCCTTAATCAAGTTTGGTTTTTGACTCTAAAAAAATTTTTAAGTGTTACCGCCAAATATTACGTCTATGAAATGTGTGTAATATTTGTTCAAATCTAAAACTTCTGATCTAAATTCTGATCTAAATCTTCCCATTTTTAAATATAAATTTCACTCTGAATGTTTTCCTTTCTTTGCTTTTAATAAAATTATAACTGCTAAAGTACAGTATAACAAATGTTTTCTTTAATAGTGACTGAAAATCAGAGTGATTTCACCAAACTAAGAAGTTAAAACACAGGTATTGAGTCTTAAAATATGAAAAAGGCTGAAAATGGCAGCTTTTTGTTATTTTACGCCAAAAAGGGATAAAATGTCAATCTGTATCTTCATGTTTTTCATTTTAAAGTGTCAACACTAATAGTTTGACTTTCCGATAAGGTTTAAATGCTATCTAATATATTTACTAACATAAACCAAGTATGAACAATGAACAAGTATGAAGCATTTATTAATCATAGTTCAACATTTACTAATGCATTATTAAAATCCAAATTCATGCTTGTTAACATTAGTTAATGCACAGCAAGTTAACATGAACTAACAATGAACAATTTCATTAACCAACATTAACAAACAAGCAAATACTATAATAAATGTATTGTTCATTGTCTGTTCATGTTAGTAAATGTATTAACTACCATTTACCAATACAACCTTACTGTAAAGTATTACCTACTGATCAATCATAATATGTAGTCAACTCACAGATATATGTAACTACCTCTAATCAATAATGCACTATCTATGCACCACAGTTACCTATAGCAGTGAGTTCGAGCACTAAAAACACAACTCCACAAAAGCTATTTTGACAATATCCAGCGCTAGACAGAGAAATAAACATGTTTGCAAACACTAAAACATCAAAGCTCTGTCTAACAAGACGTCGTGACCACAACAGACTCTGAAGCACAATTATTGAAGAATCCGACAAAAACAAACAAAAAGCAACAAGAAAAAAATAAATAAATAAATAAAAATAATAACAAAAACAGCACGTGAGCCTGAATAGAGCACTGTAGTTACAGTGAATTTCAACGCCCGAGCATAATGTTTTATTTAGAGCTTAAGTTGAGGTTTTATCTTAAAGAAAATGGGAATAAAAGAAAAAAGAGAACAATAAATGACATGGAAAGGATTTTGAACTGTCAATCTTCGGCCGCCTCAGGGAGAAAAAGAAAAAGCAAAGAGAGAGTGGGTGATTTCAGACGAGATCGGTTGAGTGCGAGTCTCTCTTTTCCTCCTCCGTTCTCCTCCATCCCTTCGTTTTCTCATCTGTCTTAAACGTTCCTCGGGGACGGTAACTTTTCCCAGGCAGCCCTTTTTTGGTTTTAACAATTAATGCACAGGGGCTGCACTGTGACAGCTGATGCTAAATACTGCACAGTTTTGTTTACGTAGAAGCGCATTAATAAAGATGAGACCCTGCTGGGTTTGAGGAGAAGAGACGGAGAAGAAAGAAAAGAGGAGGAGGATAAAAATCAGTTTCCTCCTCCATTTCTGCAAGTAGCCCACAACATGTTGGAAAGCCGAGAGCTGCTCAAGAAGTGTTAATTGAAGAGAATTTTTAAAGAGCCTCTCTGTTTATTTTCAATTGATGGTAACATTTGCCATGCATAAAAGTATTATCAGTCATATATTTAAAAATACATGTAAACACTAGTAGCTTGTAAACCAGACACTTTCTTACAATCACTCCATATCCTAAAAAAAAACAAAAAAAGAACAAAACATTGTGCATTTTTGAGTGTGCTTTACACAGGTGAGTGGGCTTGACAAACCACCTGTAGAAACACTTTTCTTTCTATATATACCAGATATTGTACTTAAACTCCACCTTACAAGAACTCAAGAAAAACAATGTTTGCTTGATCATATTGCACTTCATATTTTTCTTCAACCTTAAATGCCTCCCCGCTCTACATCTTGTAAAATATTGTTTTTTCTTATGTAAATGTACTTGTAATGTCAGTCTAAGCAAAGACTAGAATACACATGGACATGTCAGTGGTATAGTTTTGAACGAGAAAAAGTGAAGCAGTCAATATGACAAACGAAGCCCTGCATACTAGTACAGGAGTCAATCAGTGATCGCTATAGATTGACGTTTCTCCGGGGGGAAGCTCGGACCAGATGTGTGTTTTTACGACACTTTTTTTTGTGGTCAACAAACACACGAATCTTAGCAAATACTTGCTTCACAGGCATAAAGAATATATCCATATAAAGCTTGAAATCTGTACCTTAAAATAAACCAACCATGGTTTTATAATTTGTATGAAGCAAACTTCAGAAAACTAGCACAATCTGATGAAGCATTATCCAGAGAATAATAATGTGTAGAATGGCCATAAATAAGGTTGGTGTCGTGATCTCATTCCTTTTGAGTGCGTATGCACATTTGCTCGGCAACCTAAACAATTTTTTTTTTCATTCGAAGATTTAAAAACTAAACTTATGAGACAGTTGTTTAATTTTATTACTGTTTAAAATTTGTAATGTAATCGTAAGCTTGGCAAACAGTTTTGGAGAATTTAATGTTTCCCCATTGAAACAGCATGCCTGATCATACTGCCCAAGAGGCATTTCAAAGATGGCCACAGGGCAAAATGACTTGCCTTAAAGGGATTTTGGTCTAAGGTTATGTGCATAGTTATGTATAGTATATGAATTGTTGGTAGTTATAGATTACCACTCCAGTATGTTAATTATGTATAGGTTAATAAATAGCTCCTATGTCCAGTGTTTGGTTCATATTTATGATTATGTTTAATTATGTAGCACTGTAGTCTTGTGAGATATGATATTTTATTCCACTATGTCCACACATATAGCGGATTGACAACAAAGCTCAACTTGACCAATTTTTCTCACTAGTAAACACTCACACAACAGATTTCACCTTGAACAACACCTGAGAAAAGAGTAAACTGGTTTTCTTCAAGACCATGAGTGTGTGCTTAATGTTAGCTGATATATCAAAGTCAGTGAAGTGTCCTTGGTCAAACTTTGAGTACTCACTAAGGCTACACAAACATGCTTCATTTTTTTTTTTTTTATAAAAGAAAAACAAGAAAGGAGAAAATATAACTGCACACACAAATATGGATCTGCTGTTGTGTGATGGTTCAA
Organism: Danio rerio; assembly: GCF_052040795.2. Lineage (NCBI taxonomy): Eukaryota > Metazoa > Chordata > Actinopteri > Cypriniformes > Danionidae > Danio > Danio rerio. Next base: position 36,612,197 of record NC_141033.1, on the reverse strand, counting down.
TAATTCATAACAATGCTTCATCTAATGTTTCCATTCTGTTGATTAGCTGGAGTATTTATGGCCACATTGCAAAAGTGTTTTGAAGTGATATTCAAGCACCATCAAGCGTTGCATTAATATTTGATATTTTTGCAAATGATCTTTGTCCATTTATGAATGTGTGGAGAGGAAAAAAGGGCTCTTTTAGGGATGTAATGATTATACAAGTATAGGGGGATTTTGTTTAAAAGGAAATTTATGCAGAAACTCTAGGCAAAACATATGCACTCAAAAAAAATAATAAATCACTCACATTGTGTAAACCTTTACTTTTGAAAGAATAATGTTTAGAGGAATATTAATGTTTAATAACAGGTTTTCTGAAATATCTTTGAATTTGAATATAATTATGAATATAAAAGAGACTAATTGACAAATATTTACAATTCACAACAAAATTATATATTAAATAAAACATGTTTTTGGTGTGCACTTGGTATATTAAAATATAAAAATGTACAAACAGCTCAAATAATAGACTGGTTTTAAAATGTATGTGGAATGCAAGTCTTTCAGAAATTCTACCCCCATTTATCTTTATACCAACAGTCTGAAATATTGCTGGGTTTTTGTAATGCAACATTGGGTTAAATATGGACAAAAGCAACCAGTGAGTTAAAAAAAATAATTTAAAATAAACTGCAAAAATTAACTCAACATTGGTCCATATTTGATCTAACATTGACCTACAACAGCGTTGCAGCTGAATAAGATTGACTTGTGAGCAACTACAGCGTTATGGATGTGACATTTACAGGAAAAAAGTCAACCATGAATATACATAGAAAGTTTAGATGTTATGTTTATATTGAAACATCTGTTTATATTTTCCAAAACAACTAACCACATAGGTGTGGGATCAGATACAATATCACTTTGTAAATACCAAGCAGCACCATCCAGCTATCCCTCATGAAGCTAATACTGAAGTAACTGAAACATGCATTTCATTGGAATTATTTCTTACAATTGTGCATGCTGTACTTAATTGTGCTCACAAACCATTTAAGTGGCCTCCATTTCCCAGGTGTGTAAAATTCTTATATACTTATAAATCATATCTATAAATGTATTTGTTTTATTTAAGATAACTTTTCATCTACATTTTATAAATATATATAGTCCAGAATCTGACTTATTCAGCTGTAGGCTACAGAACAGTCATCTGAAAAGTTGTCATACAGTGTTATCCCTGGATTTCATAAATAGCCTGCATTGCATTAACTAACAAAGATATCATTTGAAGTATTTGGAAGTAATTCAAATTTTCCTCCTGTAGAAAAATGTCATGAGAACAATGCTTAGTGGTTCAATGTATTTTAACAGTGTTTTAAAAGACCAAACACTTTATTAATATAGTTTACAACCAAGCACATGTGGTCAGAACACAAATGAATCGCACTTAATGAAGTATTATTCATTTATCCCAAAGAAAAACTCAAAGCAAAATGCTAGCAGGCATCTGCAGCTCTGCTCATGCCCTGCCTCTTTGCCCTTTTTTGGTTAACTAGATGATGAGAGAACAAAATGGTAACGGTTAGCCACGCCCACTTGTAGCTTCATTTGCACTCTTGACAAATCTATGAGTGACGTCAGAGATACTGTTGTCCATATTTTTACAGTCTATTAAAAAAAAATCATATTTTAAACGAGAAAAATAAACGTGTTATGGAAGTGACCAAACAAGTTTGTAAGTTTACAGTGTACAACAGTTGTAGAAATTCTCTGAATTAAACTGCACAACCCAAAAGAGGCAATACTAATCAAAAGGATAAGAGTAGTCTCTCTATTCAACAAAAATGATTTATTTATTTTATTTTACGTTTTTGCATTTAGGAGGAAAAAGCTTTATTTGCATGGTATTGCTCTTGTACTAAACCTAAAAACATATTTTAGAAAAACTAAATTGTACAGCAGGGCTTAAAATAACTCACTGTACTTCAAGTTACTATGTAATGCAATTATACAAGCTCTTAGTACACCTTTTCAAATGACATGATTTACTGAACGGGACCAAACCTCAAAATAAAAGACTATTGTCCTAAATAAATCACTGGTTTCATGGTCAGTTTGAGGTAGCGCATGCAGTTTTATTTAGTGCCAGTTTTCCGCTATGGTGAGGATAATTACTGTCATTTATTAATAATCCCAGGGCCGGTCTTTAGTAATGTGTGCCACATGTGACAGCCTGATCCTACAAGTGTCCCATTTGCCTCTGAGATACACAAGTCTTGGTTTCATCTCAGTGAGAAGAAAGAGGCCTGCTGATCACTAATAGCGGCCAATTTTCTTGTCTTTGCCAGGAGAGAATCGAATGATGGGAACAGGCATCCAAAAGGGCACTTTTTTAGATGTCATGTCCCATTGGCTTCAAGTAAAGTATGCGAATGGCCAGCTAGGTTTTTAGCTCATTACTTACAGGCACTTTCCTGAGGCTGATGGTAGGTTGTTTTTTCATGCAGTTCAGAGTCTCTGTCCAAACACAAGGAAGCATTTTATCCCTTAGGCTTTGTTTTTCCTCCCCTCCCTTTTGCGTTTAATTTCGACATTAGCCAAGGCAATATAATTTGCCATCCGGTGACCTTGACAGATTGTAGCGGGGATGCAAGCCAGCACCGATGCCTTTGAGGAATGAGAACTTGATGAGTGGAGGAGTTTAGCTTGCTAGGTACATCTTTTAACTGAATTCTCCTTCCAGAGCTTTCAGGACACACTTCCTGACCACACAAATCCTGCCATTTATTTGTCCAATTTTTCTTTTAATCAACAGCGGAGGGCTTTGAGATGCAAACAGGTAAAGAAAACATGAAGACAAACAGAGATCTAATTAAATGTTATCTTTTCACCATCTGGGATGGGGACAATGGTCTTTCTGCTCATCTTTCCAGATTGGATTTATTCATGAATTAAGGTAAACAGGAAAAGGGCACTTAAACAGTGGCTTTGCCTTACAAAATCCACAATGGTTTTACTTTAACAGCAACGCATGCTAATATTTTGCAATTTGACATGTTGGATAAACCATACAATTCTCAATGTTTATTAGCAGGAAACTGCATAACTAAAGATAAAACTGCTCAATAGATATAGAATAGTAAGTTTTCAGATTGTTTTTAAGTCTTTCATCACCAAAGTTTCATTTATTTTTCACAATAAAGCAAAAACAGTAATAATGTGAAATGTTAACCATTTAAAATGGTATTTTATTTGAATAAATTATAAAACGCTGTTTACTCCTATGCTGGCAAAACTGGATAGTGAGCATTATTCCTCCTGTCTTCAGAGATGACATCTGCAATATTTATTCAGAGATAATGCTTCTTTTTTATTTTAAGTTGTAAATTAAATAGTTTGTATATTTTATACAACAAAATGAAGTTGAAACATATTTAATAGCAATAAAAAATGATAATAATGATACTACTGATCATAATGATGATGATAATTATACTACTGCTGCTACTACTACTATTGTTGTTGTTGTTGCAAGTTTAGAATAATTATGTTATAGCAAAACCATGCATTTTTGCAGAAAAATTTACATTATATTTAATAAATACTAAATAAAGATATAATTTTATATTTTATCTTAAAGTGAAATATGCTACTGATAATGGTACTGCTGCTGCGCTACTGCTACAACTACTACTCAGACCCCCTGTTTTTGTGATTTTGCAATCACTGAATCCAACAGAAAATCAATAAAAAAAAGTCAAATTTTATCCTGCAAAATATTAATTTAAATGCAAAACAATTGCAAAAAATGTAATAATCTCATAAAACATCCCACTCCAAATAATATAATCAAATTAGATTTAGTTAGATGAGATTTAATTACATTTAATTATACATTATATGAAATTAATTTATATTTGATAAATAAGATTAAATTTTTTCACCTGACTTGCTTGATGTTGCGCACGCTGAGCAATCTCACAATCATTACTTTACAATTGTGGGTAAGAAGATGCAGCGTGAGTGATTTACATTTAAAGGCAATGCAAAGATGCCAACAGACATCCTGTGGCGCAAATAGAGTGAGCATTTTGTGTGTTTGACGTACTTCAGACTGTAAAAGAAAGAGGGAGCAAACATCTAAAAAAAATGGAGCAATATAACAGAGAGAAAAACAAGCAGCTTACAATGATGGAGGTTGGTTCAAGAATGACACCCGCTGGACGTGACAGAATAGAAGAACATAATTTCTACTTTACATGTATGGCTGGTATTATAATGTGCGTCAAATCGATAAATTATTTTGTTTAACTCTTTCCCTGTCGTTGACGAGAGAAAATGCTTCCCTGCCATTTACGAGGTGTTTTAGGTGTATTACAGTAGAGGAAGCCCTAACGCATGTCCTGAGTGAGGCACATGACGTCAGATGCTCCGAGAGTGAAATCAGAGTGAAAAACAATTAAGATTGTGGATACAATCTTCCCTTGGCTTAATCACTATCTGTTTTAAATCTTGTCTTGACAAGAGAACAAAATAAAGAAGATTTATTTTTATGATTTGTGGCATTGTGGCAGATTGCACTCCTAACATAGTAGGCTACCTAATATAGTAAATAAGATAACACAAAGTTATATGAAGAAGAAGAATTCACATTATACTTATTTAACAGTTGACCGCATACCATTGACAATTTATTGCGCCTGACAAATGATTTGCTAATAAAAACACAACTAGTTTCACTGCCAGCCTATAAAAATAACCTATAGCCGAGACCTGTCATGGGCTACATGTTACATCAAAAGCAAACAGCAACAAGATGCTAATAAACTAGAATGAATTTCTGTCTGTGGCGTCTGCTCTTCATCACCAGAGACTTCACAGCCTCGGTCTGTGAGGCAGTCTCAGGTCAACTGAAACTGGAGGAAGGAACGCAGGAAGGAAGCGAAGAAAAGCGAAAGCGTGAGATAAAGTGGCCTCGCACACTGTAAAATCTCTGTTCTCCTCAATTCCAGAGGGAAGAAAGAAGCCCTGCAGGTAAAACTCCAGAAAAAAGGTCGAGGTAGGAAAGCTCTCTCTCTCTCTATCCACCAGAAGAGAGGGACACGCTTTTTTTCAAAGCAGATTGGAGGGAAAAGGCGCTCGTGTTCTGGCAAATTATGGAAGCATAAAAAGCTCATGCTGGAAAAAATTTGACTGCGCCAAGATATAAAAGGTAAAAGGACCATCTGTGCCATTTGCATCCCGCTCCCTGGTCGTCTCCGTGGCACAGTAGAGCAAACCGTCTCGTAGCAGATGCCGTCAGAACGCAAACATACAAGTTAGTGATGCTGCGAGAGCTTGTGTGTCCAATCACGAGGAGCCTAAGACATGATAAATATGCATTATAATGTGCTGCAAGTTGCAAGTATAACCATGGCAACTGTCCCGGCCTGTTTTGTCTATGCAGTGTTGTTAGTGGTGAGCTTCCTTCCTCTGCTTCCGTAAAGACGATGCCATAATGAAGTTGTTTTCTGAGACTAGAATACATTAGTAAACTCATCTGACGCAAGAACTCAAGGTGGGGGGAGGAGGGGGATGATTCATTGGTGCATTACAATTCTCTGTCGAATGATTCTAGCTTGATCCTCAAATGACATTATTAATGCATCTGCTTCTTGAAAGCTACAACAAGGATACAGATGAGTGTGGTTTGCTAAGCTAAACCAAAATGGCAAGGACACAAAGCATGAGAAATAATATTAGATTCAGATGCATCGAGTCATGTAATTAAAATAACAATGGGAAATCTAAATACTATCAACCCTAACAAGTAAGGGTCATTGTTATTTACTTGTTTGACACATTAACAAGGAGTATGTTTACATGAACACCAACAATCCGATTAAGTAAAATTTTATGTGATTAAGACAATACTCTGATTAAGAGTCTAACATGTAAACAGCTATTTTTGATCACTCTTATTAGACTAAAGTCATAATCGAAATAAACAGAAATCACTTTAAGACATGTGGAGGTTGCCTATTTTGATTGCATTATTGAAGTGCAGTACAGACATGTAAACAACTTAATCAAACTATTACCATAATGTAGGACTTTTTGCCGAACTGCAGATAAAGTTGGAAATTTAAAAACGAAACACTCAAAATTACATGAAATTCTGGAGTAAATGTGGATACTACACCTATAACATGTAAAACGGGATCATGAACAGAACATTCATAGAGCGACTCATGCGAACACCTTAATCATATTATTGTCTTATTCAGATTAAGGCAACTAACTCAATTAATGATGACCATGTAAACGTACTCAGTGAATAACTTCTAGGACAATTATGTTTTCAATGTAGGAAGGTTCATTCTTCATCCAAGACAGCTGGGACAAAAAAAAAAAAAAAAATATATATATATATATATATATATATATATATATATATATATATATATATAGTGAGCAAATTTTGGCCAGGATGCTGGGGTTGACCCCTCCTCTTTTGACCCCTCCTCCAGGACATCATGGGATTTGTAACGACTACAGAGAGTCGGGACCTCGGTTTAACATTTCATCTAAAAGATGGTGCTCACTGAGCAGTATAGAGTCCACTGCTGGTCTCACTAACATCACTTGCAGCAAAAAACTGGCTTTCCCATGTGGTCTCCCATCCAGGTACTGACCAGGCACAGCCCTGCTTAGCTTCAGTGGGTGACAATGTGAGAGTTGTTGAAAGTTAGCTAAATTGCTTACTATACACTTTCTGATTGTATCCAAAGCTTAGTATCAGTATTTTACTATAAATTTACCTTTCTATTAATACTGATACAAGTCACTGAGCCCAGTGTTTATTCCGATACTAATTTAGAACAATTTAATTTGACCATTACATGTTAAAATATCTGATTTGGCTGTATGATCATATCATTTTTCTTTTTTTGGTTTATTTTGAGCAATAAACAATTGTGGTAGAGTTTCAGGCAACCACTTGATGTCAACTTTTAAAACCTTTGTCCGGAAGCAAAACCAGCAGAGAACCAATAGCCTACAATTGTTTTTGATAATGCAGCAGCAACTTCAGTTGGTGACACAGTGTGGCTTATTTGTATTGTCAGAATTACTTTAAACTACAAACAATGTGTGAAATACACTTTCTATGCTGAATGAAGGCGCTCAACATATTCAAACAAAAAAATAAATAAATAAATGATGTGAAAACACAGACAGCCTCAGAATGGGTGTGTGGGTGGAAATTAGCCACAGAAGAGTAAACTCTTAACACAAGAGAACTGAACGACGGGTAGAGTATACAGAGAGACACAGGGAGAGCACAAAGATTTCCAGTGAATGTCAGCTTTGACAGGGAAATAATGAAGAGACATGATGTTGATGCGGAAAGAGACAAAATGCAGCGGACTCGTTTGATGTTTTTAGGACTGATGAATCTCCTACGGGCTGAAGAGGAGACGTACAGTATATGCTCCCCTAGCCCGAGATTCTGCCTCTCCACTAATGAATCACATCATCCAGCCATAGAGGATTCGATAAGCCTATAAAAAGCTTTAGCCCAGGCATCACTGTCTGAAAGATTGCTTCAAGGTTGCTGGATGCTGTTACATCCAATTCAATTGTTTTAGCTCAGAAGTGACATAACATTAAATCAAGGACAGTAGAGAAAGCCACGGAGCTTCTCGTTTAGTCAATAGTGGCTTCTTGTTAGAAAAGACAGGTGGCAGAATACAAAACATCTAAAATTGTTCTCAAGATATTTAAGCTGCCCAGCATTGCGGCAGCTGAAAAATGAGACAATGAATAGCAATAAAAAGAATTGAGTCATGACTGGACAGTGATATCCCTGATTAAAAACAAAGTGGAGGAGTAAGCACAAATACATTGAACAAAAAATTACTATAGACTAATTTTTAAAGTCAAATGGTTTAAGCTTTTTATCAGACTAATAAAGAACATACAAAAGAACACAACCGTACTTAACTTAGTAGACTAACCCGTAGGTTACCCAGGCTAGGAGACTAGTTTGAATTAAATAAGATCAGTAAACCATATTGTTGGTTGGAGCTAGGATACCAGCTCATAAACCAATTTACTGTAACAGACTGAGAGATACATGTAGGCTAAATTATCTGAAACTAGTAAACCACACAGTTTAGGAGCACTAGTCAGCTGGTACTGTAATACTGGGAGACCAGCTGGTTGAGCAACTGAACCAGCTTCATCAAGGCTGGAAGACAAGCTAATGCTAGGAATTCAATTAAGATACTAATTAGCTGGTAGAGCTGCAACACAATCTGACTGATCAATTAAAGCTTAAAATTAACCAGAGCAGAAAGGCATTCATTTTTTAGAAGAACTAGTCAGCTGGTTTGGCTGGAGGTCTGGCTATCTGACCTACAAAATCAGTTTAACCAGAATATAAAAGTAACTAATTTACTAAAGCTGCGTCCCAAATGGCACACTACACTATGCACTCATGCACTATGTACTTGTGCACTTATCAACAGCATAGGTCCTAGACGACGTTTGACAGTTGCCAAATTAGCTAAATAAATTAACAAAGTACCAAATAATACCAAATAATAATAAGTATTACTGCATTCTCCATCGGAAGGCACTATAAATCACACTCATATGAGAATTTCGCTTTCACAATGCAAAATAAATAAAGTTATCCAACATGTGAGCCCCATAGCTCCGCCTCTTCCGCTACGTGAACAGCGGTCGCTGAGTGCGTGAAGTGTGCACCATTACACATTTCATTTTACCGGTCAAATAAGTGCATCATCCGGGTAATACAAGTGCACTTATTTTCTTTTAGAGTTTTCAGTGTAAACGCACTACTTGCACTATTTATACTACAAAATGGCATTGAATAGTGCATAAGTGTGCGGTTTGGGACGCACATTCAGACCAGCAAACAACATCAGATAAGAGCTGTAGTTAGCTGTAAGACTTGGACAAAAGTTGGCTGACCATATTTGCCAGACCGAAAGTTAAGCTAAATTAACTAAAAGCAACAAGCCATATAATTTAAGTGCACAGTCAACTGGCAATGTGGGTAAACTAGTTAATAAGCCAAGAACTGCAACCCATGTTATTTTAAAGCAAGTAAACCACATCACCATAAACTTGGTCCTGGAAGGCCAGTGTCCTACAGAGTTTTCCTCCAACACTAATCAAACACACCTGAACATGCTAATCAGGGTCATCAAGATGACTATAAAATCTAAAGGCAGGTGTGTTGGATTAGGGTTGAAGCTAAACTCTGCAGGACGCCGGCCCTCCAGTCTGCCCATCTCTGGTTTAAACACATTAGTGACCAAGTAAAGCTAGGCAATTGGTTTATTGGTATCTGTAACAGAGAGCAATAAATCTCATTATTTAAGAGAATTAAGCTGCAGTCACACTAGAGTTTGAGCACACAAAACTCTGTAGTACGGTGCTACGAAAAGGGGCAGAATTAAACAAGATGAGTAGACATTTAAAAAAGCAAGCGATTGGTCCATATTTTAAATTTCTGTCCAGAGAGGTCAAGTTTTGATCCTCGATTGGTCTCACGCAGTCAAGTGATGCGATTTCGCAGGTCAGAGTTCATCAAGATTGAACTTTTGACAAGATTGTCTCACAAGCTTGTGCTTCCGGTCTGACACAGTAACGAGTGAATGAATGGAAGTCTGTAGGGAGAAAAGTGCAGTGTGAACGCAGCATTAGTCAGCTGATTAACCAACTGAACCAGCTTCAACAAAGCTGGAAGACAAGGTAAACCTAAGACCAACAAATTAATTAATTTAAAAGTACTAGTTAGTTAAAGGAACTGCAACAAAAGCTGAGTAACCAACTAAAGCTTTACCAGGCTAGAGGACTAGCTAAATTCACCCAAACCAGAAAGACACATATTTTAGAAGAACTAGACCATATTAAACAGGCTGGAAGTTAAGATGATTAACTAAAAGCAACAAAACAAATAATATAAGAGCAAAGGTAATTGGTAATGCTGGCAACCTAGATAAATTAGCCAAGAACAGCAAACCACATCAATCTAAAGCACTGGTCAGCTAGTCAATGCAATTAAAGCTGGTAAGACTAAGAGATCAGCTGGCTGACAAGCTAAATCAGTTAACCCAGTCAGGAAGATAAGCAAATTTAACAAAGATCAGCAAACCTTAACATTTATGACCAGTTAACTGACCATCTGACTAATCACCTACCAAACTGAACAGTAGCTTAACAAGCCTGAGAAGACAGAGAAACCAGCTTAAACAAACTGCATACTGGAATCTGATGGGTTCAGAAGGGCAATGATCTTATTTATCTACATCAGACCACCTCAGGAGAAGTCCATAGATTAGAGTCCGCTAATGTTTTAAGCACATCTCCACCACAGCGGGCGGACAGCATAAGACAGCTCCCGCATTGGAAGTCCAGCAACGCTGCCTCGTAGCGCCGCCGTCTTCAAGCCACTAGCAGCGTGACACTCATCATCACTCACATGAGTCAGAGAATGCCATAAGCTAATGGAATAAATCAAGGATGAAATATCAATCAAATTACAAACTAATAGTTCCCTTAATGTCTTTGTTGGAGTACAGATGGCCCCTTCAGCCAGCCAAGCACACCACAGCAAGTCATCATGATAATCAGCGCACTAATAATACCACTCCATTAATCACACATACACGCTCCAAGTGCATCACTGCAAACAACGGGTGCTCTGCCGCAAGGAACAGCCCAAAGTTGAAGCATGGTAGACTGTTAATTAACTCTTCTCTAAAAGTCATGCCTATTGTTTTCAGAAACTACTCTGTAAATTAAGGTTCATGAGCACTCGATACGGCAGTTATCAGTTTCCTGGAAAAACAAAAGAATAAGAGCAACATTTGGGCACTTACATTTAGCAGGGAGGTCATAGCCGCAGGTAATCTTGGCTTTTCCTGTGTCACAGCCATTTAACGAGTGGCACTCTTCATACAGGAGATGACCCGCGGCTCTGTGTATGCAGCCATCCACTGAAACACACAAACAGCACAGATGTGAAAACAGAAATGTTTGTTAAAAATTTTCAAGAATTTTTTTACTGAAATGCAAAACTTTAATTTATTCCCAAAATATATTGTTTTGTGGTGTTGATTTGGCTTTTTTTTAACTGATATTGATGTCTGATTTTCTTCTTTTTGTGCAAATACATGTTTGGAGAGACATTAAGAAACTGGAAATTTTGGCTACATTGACATGACAATGATGTAGCTAAAAACTCAAATGTTTTTCTTTTACATTTGAAAAAACTTCACGTCTACACAACCTTTTTAAAAAAAATAGGAGTTTACCAGGAAAGTTACTTTTGAAAGTAATGCATAACAATGCTGAGTGCATTGTTGTGCAATGCTCAAAAAAATTATGTATGATGATGTTATCTTCTGAGAACTCCCTGAGCCAGAGATATACATGTCGTATATACAGATTAAAGAACGTTTAGAGCAATGTATTTGCTACTTTTGTACGATTCGTCTCATAGGTGAATTAAAACCCTTCTATTGATACGATCCATTTCACATTCAGAATAATGAGAATACCATCACAAATGTAAGGCTCTGCCTCTTGGTTTCTGTCTGTTCCTGCGGGAAGGTCATTCTTTCATTGAGTGCGATTCAACATGATGATGCTATTTTTAATTCATCAATTTTACATTTTTTAAAGCTAATTAATTAATTACAAAAAGTAACTCGTATTACATTTTTGAAAAAAGTTGCTCAAATATTATTACCTATTTTTCTTAAAGTAATGCTTTACTTTACTCGTTATGTAGAAAAATAATATTATTGCGTAACTTACATTACTTGTAACGCATTACTCCAACACAGGTGTTTACACATATCCACAAAACAAGCAAAAATGCTGTATGACATATGCCAGGCCAGTATTTTGCAATGTCACCTTATATCAGTACCTGTAGGGATAAGACTTTGTGCCAACTGAAGCTTGAAGCTTGTGTCTATTTACAATTTGCAATGTGTTTAAGATGCGTCTCCACTTTTGGTTGTAGTGTGAACTTCACCACTGTTGTTGTTTTTGGTTGCTTGTGCTTGCCTTTAATCTACATTCCCCTAAACACATACTATGTGCTAGCATGACTTTGACTAAGATTTTTTGTTTTTTGCTTATGTTTTATTGTGTTTATACAGACACAGCTTCCAAAAACACCCACTTCAAAATTCTGCATTTTTGCTCAAAAACATTGTCGACCATAAAATTATGGAGTGAGGTTTGCGTATTAAAATAGTAACAGAATTCATACAAACATCAACAAAATAAAACACAAATGGCTCTGAAAATATGTGATCAACCCAAATGGCAAAAAGTGGTGTTCACCTTGAAATAAAACAACCCACTGAACCCCTTCAAATCCCTGATCAGTCAGATTTGGAAAAAAAATCCTTTATCGGTGTGTTGTTTTGCTCTCCCTGGGTTGTCCCCACCTCCCAATGTTTTAATTTCACATGGTTAAGCCCAGGATGCCTTTGACTGATGGTATAGTTTACATGAGTAGGCAGAGAAATAGAAATCCAAATAGTCTTCCTTCTTCTAAAAGCCCATGACACACCTTCAGCAGCCCATTATCAATCACAAAGAAACATCATAAAGGTACAGTCATAAGAAAAATAAATGAATCCACAAAAGCTACTCAAAAGCAGAAATAAGGAAAAGGCAGAGCGAAAAAAGGTATACCGACCTCATTTACAATATGTACACATTCAAAAGGGGTAAAAAAAAAAAATGGTTTTATAATCTTTCATCAAAATGTAATTACTTTTGAAATATCTCAAATGTCTGTTCTGCTGACGTATCAATGAAAGACTGACATTTGAGAAACATTTTAACCAATTATATGACAGTCCACCTTTCTCAACCCAAACAATAAAGCCAGTCGTTATTATATTTGTGTATGGATCTTCAATACTCGTATTTCAGGAAAATAATTATTTCCTGCACTAAATGCATCGTTTGAACATCAATGATATTTCAAATCCAAGGAGAGATGTGCTATTATTATCTTTCTAAGCTATTAGACTTTTACATTTAAGACTTTATGGAAGACAACCACAACAACATAGCAAACCATAGCATATTAAAGAGTATTGTGTCTATAAAATAATAATGTAGTTGCATAATTAATTTTTCACACTAAAACGTCACATTACATTCAAGTTTATTCGAAGCAAATCAAGACTAATCACTCCTGCATGAAAAAAAAACAGCTTCACAACCTGTGATTGATTCAATACCCCAGCCAACAGGTCATGATACATGTGACCTAAATGTATGGTTTAGCTGCTGCCACTGATCTGGTTTGCACAGAGATGAACAGCATGTCATAAAGGAGATCAGTCTCGGTACGCTAATGACACAAGCAGATGAGAGGCAATAAAGATGACAGACAGCGTGCTGTTACAGAGTAGAGGCTGAGCTCCAGCTAAATTTCATGATCGACCTGAACCACTCGCTCATTCACTGTGCGATGACATGAGCGCGAACAGCATTGGCAAAGAAAATAACAAATACAATCAGAAAATCTACCTAAGTTGACAAAAAAAACCTACATAACGCTTTTTTTGTCATGATTTTTTGAAGAAAACACCAGCTGGAGGGAAGATTTTTCCACTGTGATCAATCATCTTTAATGGTCTGAGCGACAGCAAGTCGACAGATACAGATTCCGATGGCTTTTGAGAAAGCACTCAGTTCGAAAGGATGAAGACAGTGACAGAGCTTGCGATGAGAGAATCGGTTCCTCAGACAGTCTGACAATTACCACATCAAATGCCGTCAGAACGCAACGGACATGTTGACAGAGCTGCGTAGGCGTTCTTCTTTACGTCCTGCCGTTGTGTGAAGATTGCATGTTTTTTTTAATACATATGCAGTTCCTAAAAAAATCAGCATTGATCATGTGGAAAGTTTACTACAGATCCACAAATAGCTAGACGTCAATATTTAGGAACGTTAGAGACTGGATAATTCAGTTTATTCTGTTATGTCAATGGCAAAACATTAATGACCACTGCAATTTTTCATTTTTTGATTCCCGAATGAATTGTTCTAAATCAGGGGTGGGCAATTCATTCTAAGGGGCCAGATTAGACAGATTAGACAGTTGAGAAGCAAGTATACACAAGAAGTATTTTAAAGACCAGCATCACAATATCAACTTCATACAAATGCCATGGTGCTGTTTGTTTGATTGCTTTACTTAATTTGTTAATATCAATTAAATAATTATTTCTTGTATTTATATTTTTTATGTTCAGTGAGAGAATTCTATCATCGCTGAGAGACTATCTGTATCTGGATATGTTCAATCGTTAATCTAAGGTAATTACCCTATCTTTATTACTGTTTAATTACATACAAAGAGTGAAGCTGCCTGGTTGGTTCCTGTCACATGACTGTTGGTTTGCTCGTGGCACTCAGAAATGTTTTGATTTTTTCAACCCTTGGTGTCTGGAAAACATGAGCGTAACATACCGCATGTGCATTTCTTCCTATTTGTGCACTGAACAGGCGTCTCTATTTGAAATGACACAAAAGACAATATATGTGAAAGTCCCCTTTTGTTTTCTAACAATATCAGACCTGCGCATTGCAAGGCTCTGTTTGCGGTTGAAAAAAAAAATGAAAACAACGTCATAGGTGCTGATCAAAGTCATCCAGTGGGCTGCATGTGGGCCATAAAATGCCCAAGTGTAATGTTAAGGGATGCTGACAATGGAGTGCGGATCCAAATGCAGGTTTATTAGGTGAATGGACAGACAAGCAACGGTCAACACAGGGGCAAACGGATGTATACAGGAAATCCAGAGACGTGGTGAACAAGCAGGTGGATGATCAAAGGCAATAAAACAAAGCAAGGGTCGAACATGGTAAGGTAAGGCAAGGAAAATGCGCTGTAATGCTTACAGTACAGTTAAACAAGACTCAGCACTGATGCGTGTGTGTGCTGTTTACATAGGCCTTGTAATTAGTCTTTGAGCAGCTTCCAGCTGTGCGAGTGTGTCATAACACCAGCTACTAAATGGTAAATTAATTGATTCAGTGAATAATTCAATTACTCATTACAGAAAAACCAAATGAGATTCACATGTGCGTTAAAATCACTTATAAAACACACATGAAGCAGCTTGACAACTATCTGGGACTAAAAAGCATGAGACTTTGGCGATCATTTCAAGTTGACATTTTGGCCAGAGGAGAAAAGGTTGTACCCAACTTAGCCTGGTTTCCCTCTATTTTTTTTTTTTTTTCCTTCACTTCCGTCAATTGGTAAAGTTTGTTTCTTGCCACTGTTACCACTGGCTTGCTTGGTTTGGGACTTGTGGAGCTGCGCACCTAAGGATTTTCTCTTCAGTGTTTTGACTTTTAGCAGTGAAAATAAACCACACTGAACTGAATCGAACTGATCTTCAACTCTGAAAATTGGACTGACAGTTTTAATTTACTAGAACTTCTATGTTAAGCTGCTTTGACACAATCTACATTGTAAACGCGCTATAGAAATAAACATGAATTGAATTTTAAATGTCCTATATTCATAACTATCAACTGAATTAACACATATGATAAGTTGTAAAGGGGCTGGGCTTAAAATGGGACATCCTACTATCTCATAGACCTAAAAAGCATGCACACATTGTAAGTTTCCATTAAAACTCATGAAGTCGCCCATTTGGGACAGCGCCTATAACATGGCAAGTATTGTTTATAAATGAATCCATGTTTTAAACAAACTATTTCACTGAATGATTCAGTGAATCAAAAAAAGATTCATGTGATGCTAATTTTTGGTGCAGCAATGTAACCTGGAGAAAGAATCATTGATAATCCCTCATTTACACAATGGCAGTAATGTTAAACTCTCTGCAAATCAAATTGAAGGGCCAGAACTAACTATTGTATAATTCTGAAGACAGAATGACTCCAAAATATTACCTACAGTATATAACAAACCCCTGTAAACGAAGTTCAATATGTATAAAACCATTTTCTCAGCAAATGGCATCACAGTAAAAACAGCATATTTTCCTGCATGTAAAGTACATTATTACAGCTCTTATGCGTTAGCATTAAAAGTCAGTTGGCTGTGAATCACGCCTCTCGTGAATACGCCTGGTCAAGCACACCAGTCTCTGAGAGATGAGCGTTACAGGAAGTGGAGCATGTTATTGCAGATTGCGAGCACAGTTAAAAGGCTATAAATCTATGTAGTATGTTGAATAGGTAATCAACATGCGTGTGTGAATGTTTGGGCTCCAGCAGGAGGGAAGCATTTATGCAGGAAATAAACCCTCAGTAATAGCACTCTATTTGCAGAAGCTCACGATGTGTTTACTGAAGAGTAATAATTAATAACTCTTCACAAAACGGTTGATTTTCATTACGGATGGCTGAAAGAAAAACTCATGATGTTATGGACTGCTCTACTGCAGTCTGTTCACTGATGGTAGCTGTCGAGCAACCAAATGACTAGTTGATTAAATAAAATGAACAATTGTATATACACTGTTCACATGTACAATCAAGCAATGAAGACTTGGCTATGTACTGTAGGCTATCACGCACTTAGCCTATGTAAACTCACCTAGAGGTAAGCACTAGTATCATCTCTCCCACTAATTATGTCAGAGGTCAAATCCTGACCTGCCCTGGTTTCTGTTTGTACAGAGTTGTCGAGTAAAATCTAGAGCTGGAGGCCAAGGAGCGAACGGAGATTGGGTAATACAAGTCAATCAGCACATGATGAAAATCTAGATTTGCTCACAGCCTGTCAATCTCATTATTATCTGACCTGATGCTGCTAGTGAACACATCAAATGCGTTTCAGCATTTGTGAAGCCTTCTCTTGCATGTCTGATTATTTGATGCTTATGCAGCTCTCGTATCCTTGCCCTCTGCATGTGTCAGGCTGGTCAAAGAAACATCACAAATGCTGATTTATTCTCCGTCCTCACAATCCCAGGCCTAACATACACCATACTGGACTGATAGCTTTCATCTTCACTCAGATCTGCCTAAAACAGTGCTTTTACATTTTTCTGCATGGATTATGTTTGCCACAGACGAGGCCAATGACTTCTTTGAGTGGTTTCTTCTAGCTTTCTTATAGACCGCAAACAGGCCACCAGGGTTAAAGCAGACAAAACAATTTCAGAGATGGAAAATGCATACTGCATTGTAAAATGAGCAGCTCTACAGGGAGCACAGCAAAATAAGATATAGCTGATGAAAGTACTGATGACTTAAGACTAAAAACAGCCTGCGTATGTGTGTGCATATAGTTTTCATCCTTAAAAAACTCAAAAATCTATCAAGCATTTAAATCGAAGTAAAATACACGCTACCAGTCAAAGGTCTGGTATCAGTAACCAAGAAAATTAATACTTTGGATGAATATTTCAAAACAATACTTTACTTCAGGAAACTGCAGTGGGTGATATGGCCAAAATAGTTTTCATTATATTTCTACCATATCTTATACAGTGGTCCCTTGCTATAACACGGTTCGCTTTTTGCAGCCTCGCTGTCACAAATCTTTGTGTAATTACTTTTTTTTTTTTTCGACTGTGCATTGTGTTCTGTGTCCTGATTAGCACATTGTGTTCTGCGTTCTGACTGGCTGTATTACAGTCAATCAATCTCCCTGGTGCCATGTCCCCTGTACAGTACAGAATGCATTCAGCTCGCCAAATTTACAGAAATCTCCGATCGCTAGCAGTGTGACTCTGAAATTCTGTGCTGTATGTTTGCAAGTTTTCCCTATAATGTTGATGAAACGTTTTGCACCTGGGTTAGCACCCAAAAGGCAGGGGAAGATGCAAAACATCACAATAAAAGTGGAACTTCTGGACATTATAAGGGAAGGTAGAAGTTACTCTTATGTAGTATGTATGTATTTACGTAATAAATAAATGAGGATCAAATAGTTTTAATCTTTGGTTGATTCTATAATACTGGATCTATTTTTCTACAAAGGTTTGAACTTTGAGAGTGTTTAAACAACAGAGAAAAGAGTGAAAATGTTAATGCCTGTCTGAGAAAAGTGTATAAAGTAAAAACTACAGTACTTTGTGGATTTCACCTATTGCAGGTAATTTTTTAAATGCAACTCCAGCGAATAACAAGAGACCACAGTTAATGTGGAACGATAAATGTTTTTATTTTTCTTGATTCAATTTTTCTAAATACTCAATAAAAACTATAAAATGAATAAAACGTTAACATTTAAGCCACTGCTTTTAAAATACTACTGTAGATTCATCTATATTTACATCATTACAGTCAAACTAAAAAAAAAAAAAAAAAGACCAGTGGAATATTAGATATGAGACATGAAAGTGCCCGAAGCTGAAGAAGACTCTCAGACAGGAATGGTGGTAGATGGAGAGTGCTTGTGGGAGAGTTTTTTCAGAGTTCTTCTTCACAGAGTTTCAGATCACCTCCAGCAGGTGCGAGCTGAACTCTTCCCATGAGAAAAGAGAGCCAGACCGGGTGAGAGATGTCTTCAGGTGCCCTGGAGCCTTCACCAGCTGCTGCAGAATCCTCTACCTCCGCCTCATCATCATCTCTCTGGGCTCAGGTCCCTGGACTCCAGTCTTTTGTCCGCCTTCATGGGATTATCTATCACCCACATGCACACCGACACTCACATTAGGAGTGTTTTCAGACTCTCATCAATATTCTAGGCGAGAGGCTGCCGGACTGCAGGGTCTAAAGCGAGTTGCCGATTACAAAATATCTGCAAAACAAGAGCAACAGAGCAGTGTTTCTTTGGGTCTCTATCGCTTCGCAACCAAATCGTCTGCTTGGCACCAGCCTATACGTGCCTTCCTGGGGATATTTTACTGATTGCATTGTTGTACGACGCAAGTAATGATTTTCAGAAGTAATCTGGGAGTTCAGCTCGCTGTGACAGTAAATCCTGTTAGATGCGTTGAGAGGCTTCGGCTGATTTCTGTGGCCTTGCATCATAGCGGCTCAGGTTTAATTTCGCTCCATTAGTTTGGAGAGGAGTTCAGCGGGCAGATGCCATATCAGGTGATGCCAGCGTCAGTGTGAGTGGCAGCGCGTGCTCCCCTTTTCAAAGTATCAAATGCACCGGCTTTCATACATCTCTAAAGACAGGCAATCTGAAATCGCTTTGGGTGCTAAAACTGAAATCGTCTGCTGGCTCAATACCGTAATCTTGCTAACCCTCCTACCTCCCCTGCCGCAGGTATATTTAGAGATGAATTCCGATAAAAAAATGGCTTTCAAGATGAGAAAGCAGAGCCAAGAACCTATTCTCACCATCCAGCCCAGGTAATGAGCCCAGGGGCCCGAGCTTGGATCCCGAGCGCAATCATGTCCAGTCAGCCGATTCCTCGACTTTCTAGTCAGACACAACAACGCGAGGCACAAAACAATGTAATTCTTTGCGGGAATCAATAACCGTGGCTTTCTAACCAGGGGAATTTGTGTCAGGCCTCCGAATGCAGGACTTACTGTTCCCAATCGTTCCCTAGCGACTCCCATGATTTCTGTTCATGACAAATGAATTAACAACACAGAAAACAGGTCTCAGCCGAGCCGCGGCAGAAGCATGACCCAGATGCGAGCCGGGGTGTCAATTTATTTTCTAATCTGGGGAGGATTTAAGGAGAATTCCCTGCTGATTGCGAAGCTAGCGAACTTACAAGGGCAGCGTCTGATCGTCATTAGCTAAGTGTGGTGTTTATTGTCACCTCTAAACAGAGGAAGTGTCATTAAGAGATATAGTGTGCTATTTGCAATTTTCTAGTGCAATACTAACAATTAATGGTACAAAACTGAGCCACACATTTATTTCTTTTTTTAGCAGTGTCAATTACAACATGTTAAGCATCTGCTAGTTGCGATCATCTGCTTTTTTTCCCCATTATGCAAATTAAACTATGACATCACAACCCAAGCCATCAAATAAAGCACCACTATATTGGTTAATACAGTCAAGTTGATGTTGAGTATAAATGCTGATTACTTGGCTATTAAAGAAGCTTGCAGTCACTGGCTTCAAAACAGCTGCCAAGGCTCTAAAAACAGCACTTTCCGTCTGTAGTAATCCTGCAAGTATGCCGCCCAGTGTAATATTTCACTCCTCTTCAAAAGCCGCGATGCCCCCGCTGGACCTTTCAACAGCAGATCTGTCATTTATCTGCTCCCTGACTATGCAGCGGAGCATCTGGTGTTGTCCACCACCGCCAATCCAAGTCTCCTCCACCATTACTGCTAATGTTGCATCGATCCGCTCGAGGCGTGTGGCTGTAGGATGTGTGACTCAGCGCCAATTGAGTTATTCATTCTGAAGGTGTTCTCCATTGATTTTGTCAACAAAAATGAAGACGGGTTGAAAAATTTGAATGTTGATTATAATTGTAAGATAATATTAATATATATTAAGATTTTAAGTCTCTTTTGCTTAACAAGTTTGAGCAAAAATATAAAACAGGAAAATTTAGAAATATTTTATTTTAATTTGTTATTTTATACATAAGTAAAATAAAATTCTTTTATGAAAAATATTAGATTTATTACAGTACGCTAAATAGTTTTTAAAGTAAATCACAAGCTTTTTTACTTTTTTAGAACTCTTTGAATGGTAAATTGGTCAAAACAACAGCATTTATTTGAAATTCAATGTTTTGATAGTCTATAAATTAGGGATGTCCCGATCAGGCTTTTTTGCCCTCAAATCAGAGTCCGAGTCATTTGATTGAGTATCTGCCTATACCGAAACCCGATCCGATACTAAAGAATAAAGAAGAGCAAAGAAACAGATCCAGGATGTTTATTATTTTCTGTTTAATTCACCTTATTTTAACATTCAACAACTGTATTAACAAAGAGAGCACTTCAGTGAGGTAGCTTGAACAAAATATATAAATAATAATAAAAAATAATAATAAAAAATAAAATACCAGGCAGGCAATCCCAAGATTGCATATCTCACAGTTTGCTATGGCAACACTGTCGTCATCAAATTTATTATACCTCCAGACCGCAGACCTAGGCTCACGTTCTTGTGATAACCGGTCTTGCCAGGTTACCTCAAAAGAACAAACTCAGGAGACTGCAAGAACAGAGAATGCGTGCTCTGAGAAATGAGACACATGACCATCATGCATTTGTAAAGGAAAAATGCCTAGAAAAAGCGAGTCTGCATTGGTGCATCCTCGATATCAAGAACACATCTGGGAACTTTCACGTGTCCTCCATTCTTGTGGTCTTGGGTTTTGGAACTGAACTTTGGCGGTTGAACAACACAAGGGAGTAAGTATGCTGAAGAAAGTATATTGAGAAACAGCCAGACTCGCAGTTTCCACAAGTTGCTTCAGTGTTCTACTCTGCCGGCATTTAATCCATAGCGTCTCTGCAACAAAGTCATGTCATGCCGCACACATTGCTGTTTTTGCGTGAAGTCAAGAACGAGGTATAACGCTGTGCTACCACATAACTGTAGATCTGTTCCAAAATAATACAAATATTTGAGTCCTTAGCGGGAGGTAACGTCCGATTCCGATCGAGTCTGAAACCGCTTGATCAGGCCCAATTTCCAATCACATAATCGGATCTGAACATCCCTATTATAAATGTCTGTTCTATTTTTTTTATTTTTATCAATTTATCATGCCCTTAATGAATCAACTTACAAATTAAACTTAAAATAGGCGTCATTGCAGTTAGCGATAAATAACTAAACAAAGGATGCTTCGTTAAAAACTTCTATCAGATCATTGCAACCTCCATATCCTTCTCTTTCTCCAGGAGAGGTGCAGACGGTGCCTTGAGAAAAGTCAGGCACCTGTTGGGCCCGAGCATGAGTTTCAGTGTTTTCCCACAAGTGCTGCGGCGAGACCGTAATGCCTCACTAACCCCCCGAAGGCCTTTTTCTTGCAAAGTCTTTCTCTCTCTCTCTCTGACTCCGTTCCTTTAAATTTTTCCCTCTGACACAAAGATCCTTGCTCTGCTTTCATTACAATACCCTGCTTTTCAGAAATGGTGTCAGGCGCAATTTTCCCTCCCTAATTATTTTCCGTCCCCGTTGAGGTTTGGAGTTCAGGCCTGGGGGAGCAGCTGCCATTAAGTGCAGGTCGGGGTGGGTTAGGGTGGTTTGAGTGAGAAACACAAAACTCTGGAGGTGAAAAGAAAGAAGAAGAAGAACTCCGTAAATTGTCCTAAATGAACTGCAGGGAGAGGACGCATCAGTGCCAAAACGAGTTGGCAAACATTTGGTGGTCCCGTGCCATCCTTTTGGGCCGCAAGTCAACTTTATGATTAGGTAACTAAATGTGTTGATTTCAAACTCTAAGCCTTATTTCCCAGCTCCTCCTTCCACCCCTCCTGTTTCCAGCCCCTGTGATTTACCACACAATTTTCTACCCAGCTAATTCTACTGGAGGAGATAATGGCATGAATTAGGCCCTAATCAAGTGCCAATCAGAGATCCTTAGAACTCTAAATGTCAGATATTAGACGTCTCGTCACCCGTCGCTAGTTTCAGAGCTCCAACGAATTGTTATATTAGCTAATCACACTCACTGTTCAGGCAGTGGGAATAAAATAAAAAAAATGACATTATTCAAGTTCGCTCCAAAATGGTGACGGAAATTATACATATCTCACCTTTCTCAAAGTTAATATCAGATGTGACTGGAAAGCTGCAGATAAGAATTGAGGCTTTTATCTTTGAGTTTAGGATCAGTCTACACAGATATGTCTGCATTTTGTCCTCTCATCTGCATGTGAATGCTGTTTTATACAGCCTTCTAAGCAAAGACTGTTTAAAATGCCATTTGCTATAATGCCTGTGTTTTTTTTTCATACTTTTTTTTTCTTTGAACATGATTTGATTATAAATGCAAATCAATGACGAATAGCCTACTGTAACGACTGCAATTATATAAAATAAGTAAATGCAACTTATATGAACACATACAGACCCTTACAGTCTCAAATGTGTTATCTATTACAGAAAAACTACACATAGCATTGAGTCCTTATTTGGGTTCAAAAACAGCACAAAATATAGCCTACAGTCAGTGCAAACCTCTGAAATGTGTCTTTAATCTTTAGCAACACATGTATCCTTTTGTTAGAAAGTAATTCCATCAGTTCATAAAGGTCCAAAAGATGAGGATAATATTTAAACATAGCAGTTTGTTCATATTTAAGGTTGCAGAAGCAATATTTGCTGCTGTTTTTTCTAGATTCTCCTTTGTTTTTCTGCGCTTCACTCTCGCGTTTGTCTCTTTCTGAAAGGATTGGATAGCAATGATCACAAGCACCCTAATAATATGAGCTCAAAAAGTTTTTTATTTTAAATAAAGATGCGCAGCAAGCTCTCTGGAGAAAGCGAAACCTCTCACACTTTTAGTCAGGCTCGTAAAACAACAGGAGGACACAGCAGATTTTGTTCTTCTTGCCTTTGTGGTTTTTCATCAAGACAACAACAAAGTTTGTTTAAGCTCGGTTTGACCATGGCTTGTTATTATATGTATTAATAACTAAAGTGTAATGTCTCAGCTGTGTTTTTAAAAATGGCACTTCCTTTGTTTTCATTCTCCTGCTTCTGCGAGTGATGCATCTCTGTAAACCAATAGCGTTCAGCTACTTGCTAGCTCCACCTTATGGTACCCTTTGGGGCTGTAAGTACCCTTTGCAAAGGGTTACCAAAAAGTGGTATGGTACGGTTTGCTTTTAGGTACCCTTTAACAGTGGAAAAGGCCATAAAAGAGTACCGAACCAAACAAAAGTCACGGATCATGAACCACACAGCCGCCGAAATTGAAACATCCACATAATCAGACTGGAATCAATAGAGAGACAGCGACCATCAACCTTCCTCTCACAACTCCTATTTGATACTCTGGGAAAGAATATTATTTCTTCTCCACTGGAGATTGGCTGGGCCCACTGGAAATCTGCAACCGGTGAGAAGCCACGTGCTGTCATCATCCGGTTACACTGTTATCAACAAAAAGAATGGGCACTTAATTGCCAAATATCAGGACTTTGCGCCTAAGGTGAAGGCACAGAACTCTAAATCCCGATGGGTGATGGAGAAGTTTTGCTTTTTCCTGCGAGACTGTCCATTAGTTCGTTAAGTGCAAAATGGTAAATTAAACAAATGTTTAAACATGTCTGTGGCATTAAATTGATGAACAATATTGTTTTTTTTTTTTGTTATTTCTATCAAATAAAGCTTTCAAATATTTTCAATTCAATATTTAAATATTTAAATTCTTTACATAATTTTAAAACATTTTAAAAATCTTCTGAACATTAAATAAATGTAAACATACTTTACCATTAAATAAATCCTACTAAAATAACAATGAGTATAACATTGCTATACTGGGTATTCATTGTCTGCATTTAGAGCTCTTAACACATTCTGGTTTAAAATGATAAGAGAAATGACAGATATTTAAGGGTGGAGTAGATCTCACTTTTGAACATATTTTATGATGGAGGAGTACAAAGAAGGAAACAAATGCTTGAAAGTGTCACGCACAACATAATTCATTATCCCACTTTCTTGTTTGTATTGTTACCGTGAACAGTTCTGCCATTCTACACACTTTTATAGGTAAAAAATGGAAAAAAAGTGCTCTCACATTTACAAACAAATAAGCAGGAAAAGCACAATCCATTCTTTGATCTGTCTTTGTTGTGACTAAATTCTTTCAGCCAAGCAAAAAGCTCATAAAAGCTTTTCACAATGGCAGAACAGACACTCCGAACATTTCTATTTGTTTAGTCCTAGGTCTCTCACAGCGATTAAACTGCTTTTCTATGCACTCACATATCACCACCATTAGACCAGACCTGTGAAAATGCACCCAAAACGCCTCATAAAGCAGTAAAAAAAGAAAAAAGTCCATTCAGAACATTATTATTGAATTAGGAGATCCACAGCACCAAAATGCATTTTCTATACAATTTTGGCCAAATTTTTTTTTTTTAAAGTAGCACTGGAACAACACTAATGTCTAGCACCCAGGGGGTCGAGTCAGACATTTCAAAGAAAACACGGGATTGTTCCCAGGCTCATAAAGCGTCCTGGGCCAGGTTAGGTTACCAAAGCTCATCTGGTGCTGGCGTTTTGCTGCAAAGATCTCTGACAGCTGCGGACGGCCCGGTGCCAGACCCCGTCGGAGCCGGATTCCTGGGGACACCATAGCCCTGACACTTGCTGGTCATTCTGAATGCTCTCTGCTGTTTTGTTGGACTTGTGCTCTGGAGGAAGCAGAGACTGTCAAATAAGGCCAACAGACGGTCTGCATTCTCTAAAAATTATAGCCACACTTCAAGGCTGAAGTCCTGAGGGTTGCGATTTCCTTTATACACACACACACACACACACACACACACACACACACACACACACACACACACACACACACACACACACACACACACACACACACACACACACACACACACACACACACACACACACACACACACACACACACACACACACACACACACACACACACACACACACACACACACACACACACTTCTTTTCCCTCTAAACAATATAACTGTGATTGTTTCACCTTTGGCTTCTCATACAGTGTCTTATAACAAAGAAAACTCTCTGCTGATATGACCATTATCACCTGCACCCTCAGGTCAGATTGCTGTTGGCACCTCTTCATATAGTCGCTATTACTCATCTTCAGAAAAACCAGAATAACATATAAACACGGTGTTACTCCATTCATTCATTCATTCATTCATTTACTTACAGATATGGAGAGAAAAATCTGCTGTCATACATATGAAGCAGGTAAAGATGGTCAAATACTTGCAAGATTTCATTT
This sequence comes from Danio rerio, assembly GCF_052040795.2. Taxonomy (NCBI): domain Eukaryota; kingdom Metazoa; phylum Chordata; class Actinopteri; order Cypriniformes; family Danionidae; genus Danio; species Danio rerio. Next base: position 36,586,302 of record NC_141033.1, on the reverse strand, counting down.
GGATGGTCAAAAACTGGCAGGATTTCATTTACTGCTATTTTGACATGCAGTTGAAGTCAGAATTATTAACCCTCCTGAATTATTAACACCTTTATATATATATATATATATATATATATATATATATATATATATATATATATATATATATATATATATATATATATATATATATATATATATATATATATATATATATATAATAACCAATTTCATTTAACTTTGCCATGATGACAGTACGTAGTATTTTACTAGATGTTTTCAAGACACTAGTATTCAGCTTAAAATACAATTTAAAGGCTTATCTAGTTTCATTAGGCAAAAATCATTGTATAATGTTTGTTTTGTAGACAATGGAAAAAACATTGCTTAAGAGGGCTAATAAAAATGACCTTAAATGGTTTTCAAAAAAATTAAAACTGCTTTTAATCTAGTCGTAATAAAAGAAACTTTCTCCAGAAGAATACATTTCATAGGAATACTGTGAAAAATTCCTTGCTCTGTTAAACATCATTTAAGAAATATTTGAATAAGAAAAACTATTTTACAGGAAGACTAATAATTTTGAGCTCAACTGTATGCCAGGACAAGCACAAACACAAATCTATTAATGAATAAAATGTATAATTATTACAAGAAATATGTTTATGCATGCATGTTAATAATAATGATGAAAAATGCAAAAATAGGTAAATATATTGATATGTGTTAGCAGTATACAAGTAATATCATTATATATAATAGTAACATTATTTATTTATAGTTGGGTGGGGGGCACGTAATGAAATACATCATAACTATTGAATTGCGAAATATTCAAATAAAATATATTGGAAGAAAAAATTGTTCTTGTTTTTTTAATCATCTTTTTTTTCTTTTTTTGTAAAAAAAAATGTCAAATGAAAAAAGTTATTCAGCTATGGAAGGACAAAAATGATCTAATATAAAATATTTAACAGATAATATATTTTCCCAACACATTTAAACAGTTTTAACAAATAATTTCTAATAACCGATTTGTAATAACTACATTATTTTGTTTTGCCATAAGAGAGTACTCAATATACAATACATAATATTGTTCTCACAAGATACTAGTATTCAGCTTCAAGTGCAATTTAAAGGCTTAACTAGGTTCATAAAGTTAACTAGGCTAGTTAAGGCTGTTATTTAGTTAAGGCTGCTAAATAATATTAACCTTTAGAAATGTTTATGTATATGTATAAATATATGTAAACATGCTTTTATTCCAGCCAAACTAAAAGAAATGTCTTACTCTACTTGCATTAGAAGAAAAACGAAAAAACATTATAGGAAGTCCTGTAAAATTGTCCTTGCTCTGTTAAATATCACTTCAAAATACAATTTTAGGGGAACACTAATAATTTTGCTGTATATATTTACTTGTATAGTTATATATACACACTTCTACATACTATTATATTAAAGTACTTAAAACACAAAGAAAATTGTGGATGTTTTTAAGTGCATTGCAATATTTGTATATTAAGGAATACATATCAGCACTGTATTGCTCTTTAGCAATTCAGCTCTCCAGAATTAAAAGCATTCTACCATAAACAGTGTGTTTTTATTATAATACCCTGACATCAAGCAAGAAAACAAGCTAGTAAACAACCACCACAATCTCTGCACGTCCAGCTGTCAGGTACCGCCAATGAATAAAAATACACAATGAAAACCGCTCAGTGATCACAGCAAGACATAAAATGTGTCCCATTGTACTTGTGTTTAAGTCAGTAAAGCAGCTGTCTCGAGCTGCACAAGGACACCAGTAAAGTGAATTGTGTCCTAAGTTCAGCTTGGTGCCGTGAAGGTAAATACACGGCCAGTCAAAGGTGAGTCCCAGGACAGAGGGCCTCTGTTCACTTGTTATTTTTGGGAAAATGACAACAGCACTGACCGCCAAGCCAGAGCAATTACAGGCAAAAAAAAAGTGAAATGGAGTCTGTCCATCAGAAAGAAAGAGTGAGAGAAAACACTATTCTGTCTCTCGACGTTCCTGGCTCTCACTTGGACTTTTCCACCGAAGCTGTAATTACGGAAATAAAGAGAGATGGATCCAGACAAACAAAAGCCACAAATTCAGATTAAAATGCATGAACATCTGCTTGTGTTGTGGGAACATTCACCTAAGTCTAGCAGCCAGCGTGTACAGAGACACTACTGTGCCAAAATCAAATGAACTTAAACGAAAACGGAAAAAAGCAATCATCCGTACTGGGTCGAAGGTCATGGGCCTGAAGTGAGGGGAATGAGTAATTGGACCGGAGCATAAAAAAGAGACGCACCTGTAGAGCAGCTCTATGCTTGAAGGTCAGAGAAAATGTGATGGCCTGAAAAATATAAGTTGCCAAGGCAGCTGAGAGTTGAAAATAAAAATCGATATACAGCAGACAGCAGGAAAAGATACTAAGTGAAGAAAGCAGATCTTTTTAAATGCTTCATCCAAGTGTCTACTTGAGATTTATTTATTGAATCAAGTTTCTTTATTAAAATGCAGCAATAATATTTACAGATACTTGTAGTAAAAAATAAATAAATAAATAAATAAAGGATTGGAAAAAAAATGTGGCTTTTAATTAACAATTCCTTGCAATTCGCAGGTGTTTTCAGTTTATTCATTTGTTTCAATTGCCTTGATATCTGTTCTGTCACATTTCTGTGTGGAGTTTGCATGGTCTCCCCATGTTCGCGTCGGTTTCCTTCAGGTGTTCCAGTTTCACCCACAGTCCAAAGACATGCGCTATAGGCAAGTTGAATAAAACTAAATTGGCCATAGTATGTGTGTGAATAAGTGGGAGTGGATGTTTCCCATTACAGAGTTGCAGCTAGAAGCGCCTCCACTGTGTAAAACGTGCTGGATAAGTTGGCGGTTCTTTTCACTATGGTGACCCCTAATGAATAAAGGGACTAAAAAATGGGAAGAAAAATGTAAGAATGAATCTTGTGCAAGAAAAAAGTATACATACATAGACAATAAAAGAAAAAGCACTGGCAGCTCAATGCTTGATCAATCAGACCATCCCAGACAATAAAATCTCAAATAGTAAAAATATTTATATTTAATCATAACATTGTTAAATATTCTACATCAAAAGTAGTCAGAACAAAGATCACAGTCCTATAAAGTAATTTAAAAACAAAAATAAACAAAGAACCAGTATTAGTAATAGTAGTACTACTATTATCATTGTTGTTATTGCTATTATTGTTTTAATAATAATAACAATAATAATAATAATAATAATTATTATTATTATTATTATTATTATTATTATTATTATTATTATATTAGAGAATTAAGTCTGGTCCTAATTTACATTAAATTAACTTGTATGTACTGTATTCTCATTGAAATTAACATTCAATGACAATTTTCAATTTTCAAAATTTACAATTTTCCATTGTACTTATGCTTGATTAAATATCTGCATGTAAATACATCTGTAATACATTTCTATAAGTACATTTCTAATTAAACTGTTGACTATCTCTTACACCTTAACCCATCCTTAAACCTACCAGTATCACCAAACCTTTCCCACCTCAAGAGCACCAGAAGTGTTCTGCAACACATTATATACATGTAAAGAGTTCAGATGCAGAAAACCTCTATACAGTATGCCATCTGAAATGATCTCCTAAAATGAACATTAGTCTCAGCCTCCCTTGTTTATGCTCAGTTATTTGATTTAATAACTTATTCATCACTATAAACGAAAAATAACAGCCTACAGACAGGAGTCGGAGAAAAATGCAAATTTTAAAATATCAACGCCATTTAGAGGTTTTTGTATCTAAACTCTTTATGTATTTATATTTTGATGTAATACCATTGAATATAGTGTAAAGTAAAATATTAGTGTCAATTTTTCTTCAATTTATAATATAAGCAAGCTTATTCTGAAAAGCTGTGATGATGATATTTTTGTGTGATATGACAATTTACAATACAATAAAAATCTTGTGAAAACCAGCAGAACACAGAAAAATGGAAGATAAATCGACTAGTAAGATTGAAAATTATTCAGACTGTGTTCATCTGACAGAAAAAGACTTGGTATACACCAAGGATGGCTTGAGGGTGAGTAAATTGTGGGGTAATTTTCGTTTTAGGGTGAACTATCCTATAAGCAAGAATCACAGCTGCCCATTTCTGACATTTCACTGTGGTTTCAATGACAAATGACAAAAAAAGGATTAAGCAACATTGCGTAGGCTGATCTAGCAGAGAATATTTGTGTGGAAATCAGATGAGACGGCCTTCAAAAGTCGAGCTGACTGAGAAGATCTCAAATCAGTCAAGACATCTGTAACATTACGAGCCAAATGTGACACTGAAACAATATCCGTGCTACACGCTTGCTTTGTTTTCAACACTGTGTTTAGTGAAAGTTTAATTGATTTTTATGTGTTAATCTCATTAAGAGCGCAGTGGTTGCTGAGAGTGTAAACATCAATAGGGCCCATGCCTAAAATAAACATTCTGTTGCAGTGGTAAACATTAAGCCTGAATCAATGCGTCTCATACTGTGGCATATTTTTGAGAATTTAATGTAGCAGGAGCTTTTCCACAAAACTATTCAAATGAAAACCGGTCACGCCAAGCTACTCTGTGGATTTATAAAGACCCTGTGAAATCATAAAAGTAATAGTTACTCCAACTATTAGTTGTAAAGTCAGTAAAAACATAAACTTGTAAAAAGTTGATAAAAACAAACCTTTAGGACGTTTAACAACAAATTCTAGTATGCAGGAAAGGAAACTGCACTCGCCAAACCATTTCATGTCATCTTTAAAATAACTATATCAATTCCTCTCCAAGATGTCTACTGTGAGCTCTAACAATAATGCATGCGTACATAAGCCAGAGCTGGGAAAGCCCTTTTAGTGGCGACTACACAAATTAATCTACATTCCTGCTGTTTATACATTAGCGACTATTAGTGTAATCCTACTATTTTTCTTTCCTATCGTCCTAATCTTCGAGCTGCTCTCGATCATAATTAGTGAAGGCTAAGTATATTATGCTACAGAATCCAGGTTTTTAGCTTATAAATGATCAGTCTGTGTGGAGAATGAATACGAGATCAGGAATGTCCTTGCGAGACAGGAAGTCGTACTTAGCCATGCATAGTTCATTTTAATGTTGAGTTTATGTCATTAAGTCTTTAGAAAAATCTACTTTGAAACAAATGAAAATGCCTTTTTTAATAAATATGAAAGGTTTGTGTTCCTCAATCCAGATGCTTCAAATTGCTTTCTAAAATCTTAAAGTCGTCTAAAGAAAAAGCTAATTTATTATTATTTATTATAGTTTTTGTATACATAGAGTAAACACTGATCAGCAAGCAATGCTGACAGAATCAAAATTTTGCTTGACGCATTAAATGTTTTTAAGGTGAGCTTACATAGGAGATTTGTTTTCACATGCCAAGCAGGTAAGGCTGAGCTTATGTGAACTGACTAATATGTAGAAAAGTTGAAGTCAGAATTATTAGCCCAACCTGTTTATTTTTGTATAACAGAGATTTTTTCACCACATTTCTAAGCATAATAGCTTTATTAACTCATTTCTAATAACTGATTTATTTTATTTTTGCCATGATGACGGTAAATAACACTTTACTAGATATTTTTCAAGACACTTCTATACAGCTTAATGTGACATTTAAAGGCTTAACCAGGTTAATTAGGTTAACTAGGCAGGTTAGGGTAATTAGGCAAGTTATTGTATAATGATGGTTTGTTCTGTAGACTATCGAAACAAAATATAGCTTAAAGAGGCTAATAATTTAGTCCTTTAAATGGTTCTTAAAAAATTAAAAACTGTTTTTATTCTAGCTGAAATAAAACAAATAAGACTTTCTACAGAAGAAAAAATATTATCAGACATACTGTGAAAATATCCTTGCTCTGTTAAACATAATTTAGGAAATATATGAAAAAGAAAAAACTATTTCAAGGGGAAGGCTAATAATTCTGACTTCAACTGTACTGTGCTATACATAAATGAGTTCATCCTTTTTTGAAGATTTGTTTTATTAGCATTTTTTAAATATATTTTTAAATATTTTTATAATATTTGTATTATTTATTTAATATTATGAATATTTTTCAGTAAATATAGATAATTAAGACATGCGCTATACAGTAGGTGAATTAAATAATCTAAACTGGTCGTAGTGTGTGTGTGTGTGTGTGTGTGTGTGTGTGTGTGTGTGTGTGTGTGTGTGTGTGTGTGTGTGTGTGTGAATGAGAGTGTATAGATGTTTCCCAGTGCATGGTGGCGGCTGGACAGCATCCGCTGTATAAAACATATGCCGGATAAGTTGGCGATTCATTCCGCTGTGGCATCTCCTGATAAATAAAGGGACTAAGCTGAAGAAAAATAAATAAATGAATAATGATTTCAAATAGGTTTTATATGCATATAGTAAACACTGATCAGCAAACAAATTTTGCATGACCCACAAAATGTTGAACTTTAGTGAAAACGAGTTTGTTTTCACATGCAAACCAGGTATGGTTGAGCTTCTACTGTATGTAAACTGATAAACATGTATATACAGTGCTCAACATAAATGAGTACGCCCCATTTTGAAAATAAATATTTTTATCCATTTCCAAGTGAATATAGTTAATAGATTTTGGTGCATTTAAACAAAACAGATATCTTAAACATATTTATTGAAATAATATTTTAGTTACCGAACAACTTTAGAAATAGAAAGATACATGAGAAACTCATGCAAAATATTGGGGAAAAAATTACAACCTACATAATTTTAATTAAATTTTATACATTTGTTTTGTTGTTGTTTCTCGTGCATTTAGGTCAGTGCATATATACAAAATATTAATTTAAATGAAAGATTTGTGACGGGTGTACCTATATATGTTAAGCACTATACATACACTATAGTAAATCTGTTCATCATATAAGGCAGGGGTTTATTAAGGGGGTGGGGAGTAAATTATCATGACCATTTTTATGCTTTCAGAAAGTGCCCTTCTGAATCAAACCAGCAGGATGCCCTTCTGGATCTTTCACTTACTCTGAAGACACTACTGACAACGTTTACATGGACAATAGTAGTAGTTATTTGTCTTAATCTGAATGAGACAATTATATAATTAAGGTGTTTACGTGAAGTGCTTTTGAATGCTGCATCACCAGGCTCTCCACATTTCCTGCAGAGTTTCATGTAATTTTGTGTTTTATCTTTAATTTTTAGACTTTAACAGCAGTTCAACAGTTTCTATTTTGCTCATGAAGATTTTATTCATGCCTCTTGACAAACTGGGGTATTGGATGCGAGAATGGATCAAGGACTAGTGGAAGAGTGTTGTTTTAAGAAAAAAGAAAAAAAATGTCTTCATTTCAGCAAAAAGTCCTACATGATGGCATAATAGTTTGCATAGCTACTATGCATACTCCTTAATTCCATGTCTTAATTCCGCTAGTGAAATTAGACAAACTTGGGGGGTATGTGTCCTAAAAGATTGAAAACCCCTGGTAGAGTAATCATGTCTCTTAATGTTCTCAATTCACAAGAATTTTTTAGTTTTGAGACTAGTAAAATAGGGACAGAAATCTCTCAGAATTTATTCAAAAAGTCTTGTGTATAGAATGACACGACTAAATGAAAATGACATCTATTCATCTACTTAAAAATACCTCAAACTACGCATACATGTTACCTCAGATTAAAATGTAAACATCATCCGGTTACACTCATACTTTCAGAAAAGGAAATTAAGAAACTGACAGTGACATACTGTAGTGTTTTCAGTACAATGGGTTGCACATTTCAGTTCCTCACTGGGTTGGAAAACAAGGGACAACCCAGTGAACACATGCAAACAAAAACGCTCTCTTTTTTATTTTGACTGGCCTTTATTTTTCTTTCTTTCAAACCCCCCCTTCTTGCGACTGGCCACATGGGCACACAAAGACGGAGGCGGCTGAGGCCAGAGTCAGTAAATGACAGAGAGGAATCCTGTCCAGTGATTTATCTGACGGGCCCTGACAACTTTCCAGCAGACTTCCAGAGAACACTATCAATTAATTCAGCCGGTGTCAGCATGGGAGAGATTAAGCATTAGCAGCTGCCCACTAAAACACCCAATGCTCCCCTACACACCTCCCTCCCGCCCTCTGCAGACCCAGCTGTACTGCACAAATCACTGGCCCTACGCTGACCGGCACCGGCCAGGAGCAAAGAGCACCTACAGGGTGAAGCTAAAACACCAGTGCCACACGAGCAGTGTAAACCTTTAGAGGAAGACGTCTGTCTGAAATTACTAACTGCTTCTTCCAATGAGTTTTCACTAAATACTGTAATACTCCTGAATGGAACTAATGTTGTCTTTTTGATGATCTAATGATCTGCATTCTGGAAAGGAAAAAAACTGAAATGAGAACAAATAAAATAGCAATGAGTCTGTCACTTCAGGATGTTATATTAGCCATTATGATTCCGTTTAAAAGCATTAAAGTTGTTCAAACCAGTAATATTTTTCCCCTTTTTAAACCGTGTATGCTCACCAAACGGCGATGCGGTGGCACATTAGGTAGTGCTGTCGCCTCACAGCAAGAAGGTCGCTGGTTCGAGCCTCGGCTCAGTTGGCGTTTCTGTGTGGAGTTTGCATGTTCTCCCTGCGTTCGCATGGGTTTCCTCCGGGTGCTCCGGTTTCCCCCACAGTCCAAAGACAGGTACAGGTGAATTGGGTTGGCTAAATTGTCCGTAGTGTATGAGTGTGTGTTGATGTTTCCCAAAGAAGGGTTGCGGCTGGAAGGGCATCCGCCGTGTAAAAACATGCTGGATAAGCTGGCGGTTCATTCCTTTGTGGTGAACCCAGATTTATAAAGGGACTAAGCCGACAAAAAAATGAATGAATGAATGAATGATGCTCACCAAACACGAGAAAAAAGCTGTGAAAAGTGTAGCTATTTACTATTATTTCAACATTAAATAATGGTTTATAATATTAGATAATAATGTTTTTGCATTTTTTTAAATTATTTTCATTTTATTGAAAGTTGTAAATAGTAGAATAGAAACTATATATAAATGGTATGTATATAAAAAGTGACAGCAAAGGTACAATTAGGGCTGCACGATATTGGAAAAAAACGGACTCTACAATATTCTGTTACTCTGCAATATATATTGTAATGTGAATATAATTTCACAAAAGATTACCTAAAAAATTCTACTTGGAAAGAATGAATACATCTGCAGAAAGCATAATAATCAATAATCTAAGCACAGATTAATACAATATACTGCAAAGATTTAAATATATATATTGTTTTGTATTTTATGGTTTTCTGTCAAAGTGTAACAGTATTTAAGTACATAAATCAACATTAATCAAATAACATTGTCTTCATTGTATAAATAATTAAATACTATTTAATATTTGTTAAATCTCTCAACTTTAGAATTTTGGGGGTTTTAAATTCACCTAAAATCTTAGTCACAGTTCCTTAAAACACATTCAAATGAAAATGTTTCACTCTATTAGGGTAAAACTTTGCGATGACAAAGTTTTTAAGTGATCAAGTCTATAATGAAACAAACCATTATTCAGTTCAGTTCAATAGACTTTATGGGTACCCATAGGTATATTCATTTTGAAGCAAAGTTTAGCATTTGATACAAACAATTAAATCACAAATATACATACCCAAATACAGTATACACATAGAAAAGTACATTATAAAATATTACAATTTTTCAGAGTGATAATAGATGATGGGACAAAGCTTTTCATGTAACTTTTTGTCCTACTCTCTGAAACCTTTGACCCGAAGGGAGTAGGTTAAACTCCTCAGACAAAGGATGAGAGCTACAGCTACTAAAGTTCTGGGCAATCCGTAAAAGCTTCCTATACAGGGATTCAATACTCGGCTGGTTCTCCAATCAACCTGCTAGACCACCTAATCACCTGGTTCAGCCTTTTCCTGTTTTAAAGATACAGACTTCCAAACCATGCCACCAGAGCAAAGGATAAAACAGACTCAATAAAAGCATGATAGAAAAGAGTAAGCATATTGGGGCCAATGCGATAGTTTCCTGACACAAAAAAGGCACTGATGCCCCTTCTTGCACACAGCTTCAAAGTTTGCCTCAAAGTTCAAAAAAAGATTAATAATGATATGCAAATAGTTGTAGTTCTCCAGACATTCTAGTTTTTGACGCCTGCTATTAGTCACCTGACCTGCTGTATGATTCCTTCTAAAATGAATTATCATGTCCTTACTTTTTGTTGCATTAAGTTTTAGATTTGACTTCTCACAGCTCTAAAAAAAAAAAAAAAGATCTACTATGGAACCATGACTATTTTTATATCCTTGGAGGAGGCTTACAATCACAATCATTATAAACTGTTTAAAAAAACAGAAACAAAAGCTAAATTACAGTAAATCATTAAAACATATGTGTTTTAATTTAGAAATTACTTAGTTAACAAATTTTGTTATTGTTATATTTTTAAAAAGCATTGACTATTAATATTATGCCCAGTTAATGAAACAAAGCTGCAACCTGTGACTCTAGACAAATAAAGCGGATTAATAAAAAAATTAAAGATGTCTTTGGAGGCAAGATTGTGCATTTCCAGGGTTCTGCCATCCTAAGCCCAAAAGCTAAAGAGCAGCACATTAGCACGAGCAGGCCTTTAATAATTACACCATCTTGATCCCAGTCTGTTCCTGCTGGTCTTCTTAATTAACACCATCATTTTTCTGTGGGGAAGGGGGGAGCGAAAAGCACTAGTATACTCGCAGGGCTGTTTCACACCAAAATATTAAAAACTCTATTCAAGCCATCAGGACGTACGTTTCAAAGAGTCGAGATTGACAATAAAACTACCTAAACAGCATGTCACAAGTGAATAAAACAAATGCTGCGCATCGAAAGAGAGGTTTTCTGATATCATGATCCATTCCGAAAGGTTGAGGGTCTTCTCTCTGGAGATTATCTGTTAAGGCAATTGTGTGAGGTGTCGGTCTGGCTTATGATTGACAGGAAGGATCCACATAATGGTCAGCACGCTTGGTCGCCTTCTCATTCAGTCGTGCTCCTCCACGCCTGACTCATCACTTTTTCTTTACCCTTCTCAGCACAAGCACTCATGCAGGACTTCCTGTTATAAAACTGCCTTTAGTGTACAAGCGCTACTGAAGAGTGACTGAAGAGAAACAGCAGCCATTATCCTGAAACCCTGTGGCAGTCGCTCTCTGAATTCCAATTAACACGGCTTGGATCTTAAAACAATATATATCACAATTCAACAAATTAATTGCTCACAGCACCAAAAGCTGATATGAAACCACATTAGGAAGAGAGAGAGAGGAAAAAAAACTTATCTCAGCGGGGTAAATATATTTTGAGCCAAAAACAGAAACGAGCATGGAAAAGCATAATTAGAACTCTTTCGATAAGCTTCAAAACATTTCTATTTTTCTCTTTTGATTCATTTTTGATGTGTCATTGTGGCAGAATACCCGGCAGCAAATCAAAAAACACAGTTTGAATTTAAAAGGCCTGAACTGAATTTGTGTTCTCGGGGGCTGAGCGCGTACGACTTTTAAATGCCCTTTAAGCGCACAGAGAAAGCTTTACTTTGTGGCAGTATTTCAATGAGAGGGATAATCAGTTGTGTTAAAGGTTATGACATTTAAATGAGGTAATGAGGTGAAATCAGATGAGGCATTCATAATCTAGTTGGATCATCTTGCACATATTCATAACAACGCTCTCTGGTGATGAGAATGAGAGTAAAATCCGCGAGTATTATTTCACTGATATTATATATTAGATTTTTATTTAACCTGATATACGGGGCAGAATGTCATACTGTTAATAACTGTTTTCTTAAAATAAATACTTGAAATATTCCACCTCTATCTCTTAGTGTAAAATACTGAAAATGGCAGCATTCCTACCCATACTTATCAAGGATTGACTGAGCTGGCAGACAGAGACAGTTGGTTTGGCTGAGGCAGAGATATGTGTCTTTACCAGTGCCAGATTTGCCCATGAGCACCGAGGGCAGCTCTAGTGCTTGCTGTCAGCCCACCAGTGGACGAATATTCAGCAGTGAATTCCCTGAGGTTCATTTAGGAGACAGAACATGTCCAGCATGTCGGTTGGAAATGACATGTGGTGGATTTTGACACAATTTTTTTTTCTATGAATATGTGTGCGTTTTGGTGATGTGTGTGCACTGAGTGAAACCTTCAAGGACTTGGTCACATTTCTGCTGCCCTCTAAGCAGAGCTCAAAGATTGAATCGGCCATTGAAGTACTGCTTCTGACGAGAAGGCGTATCTTAAAGGTCACCGGAGGGGCTACGCATCCGTCCGAAGGACCACATTTTGTTTAAAACAAACATGCTGACTGAGATACTTGACCTTTAAGGGCCGCGGTTGTTGAATTTACTGTAGCTGGGCCATGCCTACTGGAAAAAGAACGAACTCTGCAATATCTCCAAAGTTATCTATAAAATACTTTAACTTTAAAAATAAAAAATAAAAACTTTCTCTTAATCATACAGAATTTATCTTAGTAATATTAAATAATCTCATAAATCTTATAATATTAATTCTTTGAGTTTTTGTGAGAAAAAAATATTTGGAAAACAACATTAAAAATCTATTTAAAAGTCAAATTAAATACATAAAATGAACCAACAATTATTTAATAGGCACAAATTCAATCTAATAACTGTCGTATCTATGCTTAAACAAAAAACTAAAGAAATGAAAAAACATTCATCGATTTTATCTTACTGAAAAACATTGTTTGTATACTCGACCATAGGCATGGGTCGATTCTAAGTTAAGTATAAGATTCTGACATTATCATAACCTTGATTAAAAATAACATGTTTTCACAGTATTGTGATCACAGCTTTAAAATGTGTTCTTTTTTAGATGTCTGGGTAAAAAACTAAACTACCTTTCTTTTGGTTCTTTCTTTTTAGTTTTTGAAAAAAACTATCTTTTGGTATCATTTCTGCTGAATATAATGTTGTCCTAAAAAAATAATAATAAAATAAAATAAAAAATATAAAAAAAACTTACATGTACTGTAGGAATGGTATAACAGAAAATGTTGGCGGGTTTTAAAATCTTGACATTTCCAAACCATGATATACCTAGAAGATGGTTATCGTTCCATGCCTACTCGACTGCCCATTGTGATATGAACATTCATCCAAATGTTTATACAAATTTAGGTCTTATAAACATAATATAGCGCAGTAAATTGCAAGATTTGTGAGGTTGAAAAGCTAAAAAGAACTAACTGAAAAAGAGTCATTCATTAGAATCAAACTACAGAGATTTATCTGCATGGTTTGCTTTACTAAAAGAAAAGTTTCCTCAAAACAGACAATCATTTAAGAATTACAGTTAACTGATTCCAATGGTTTGATCTGCCATAAAGAACCAAACAGTTATTCATTCTGTAATCATCATAGTTCAACGATCATGTTATAGAAGTAAAAATAAAATACTGGCTTATTCACTCTTGGTAGATTTGGTTTCCACTGAAATATTGTATAAATACAACAAAGACCAATTCTCAAAATAGCATGTGAGGTTGGCCTTCAGTTCAAAACAGAAATAGGAAATGCATCTCTTTGCAGAAGATCTTCGTTTGTGTTTGTGATAGAGGAATTCCTGGTGCTGTTTGGATGCCTTTACACATTTATAAGCTCTTCACAGGTTCTCGACTGATAAAAATACCCTCACATGCACACACATACAACCAGTGCATTCAACCCAGCACTCAGAATTGCTTTGGGTGTTCAGAAAAGTCTGTCAAAACATACACAATAAAACACTGTGTGTGTGTGTGTGTGTGTGTGTGTGTGTGTGTGTGTGTGTGTGTGTGTGTGTGTGTGTGTGTGCGTGTGTGTGTGTGCATGTATACCTTGTTTTTCTTATGTTGTGAGGACCGAATGTCTCCATAAATATAGCAATACCTGTAAATGTTGACCTGGGGACTTTTCCACCATTTGGAAAACAGCTCAAAGTGCTTCATTCAAAGGAAAGAAGTATTTTGAAGATATCAAAATTTAGATTGTTTTTCAGTGAGGGTTCGGTTTAGGGATTTGGGTTTGAGTTTAGGGGTAGGGTACACAGAGTGTACAGAATAAAATCATTACGTTTATGGGAAGTCCCCATGAAAATAGATGTACAAGTGTTTGTGTGCGCGCGTTTGTGTACATTTGTGTGAGATTTGGACTACCAGGACTAAACGTTTCATTTTCTTTCTTTGTCCAGACTAAACCAACTAAAACCTGACTGACAACTTTGAACAATGTTCTCTATAACATACTGTCTGTTTCATTTTAATGATGCAAACATCAAGAAGAGTTTTTGGCTCTAGTTTCCTAAATCAAAGTTCTAAAGTATCTACTAATGTGCAACAGATAAAACTTATCCATTTTAGCCATTTAAACCACTTAGTGTAGGGCTTTTGCCTACCTCTGCTCATTAAAATCCTCATTTGAAACTTTCCTATAGCACAGTAATCACAGCTCCATTTAACCAGACATGTAAAACAACGCCTTTACATCATTTTATAAATGCCTCTGTTAGACCATGGCTCATACTCTCGCTCTATCTATCGGCCGCCAGAGTGAGCACACACGCGCACACACACACAGAGTGGGCCAGGAGCTTCAGAGCTGTTCCCGCTGTCACTCAAAGCTCCAGCACCAGTAGCTCAGTCTCACCTCATTGTCTGGGTTATCTGCAATTCTAATCAGGGAGGCACAACCTGGCAGTCCAGCAGGGCTCGTTTTCAGCCGACTCAAAGATTATCTCACCTCTCACCGTCTACCTCTCTTTCTCTATCGTTCGCGCTCGCTCTCAAGCCATTTGTCTCTGTCAGAACACATAAACCTCCTTGTCCTCAGCTAAGAGGTCTTGGATGAACCTGCATAGACAAGAGACAGCCAATCAGCGGCCTCGTTGGACAGCGGTGCCCCATCGCTATTAGCCAAATGGACTTGAGCGCGGATGAATTATGGCGAGTGTGGCGATGAGGGAAAGCCTGGAGAGAATTGATTTATTTAGCACAGTCATGGGCACACCTGAGCTCTAATGGGTTTGTGCCTCTCATTGACTAGAGCTGGATGGAGCCCACCTACCGTTTGCGCTAGGAGACAAAAGCGAGGAGACAAAGCATCGACATAGCATTCAGATTTACACATAGCTGATAATGCCTCTTTGTCTTGTGAGATCCATCTGCCTACAAAACAAAAGCAACACAAAAATCGTCTAGCCGTGTTATTTGGTAAATACACTGTTAAAGGTCTATACTGTTTCCATGGCAGCAGGGAAAAGTCTCTGTTTGCAGTAGGCCATTGATCAATGGGTTTAAACTTTCATCAGATAGAGTGGAGAAGGTGGATTAGTCTATCGAATTGTTGCGCACGGGTCAAATTTGATAAAAACTAAAGAAAACGTTACCTTGGAGAACTAGAGGTCCAGATTAATTATGAGTTACACCTAATAGACTCGTAAGCACATTTATTCTGGGCTTAAGCATGAACGTTCATGTCCAGTAGCCGTGTTCCCCTAATGATGCGATGGAATGCAAACCCAACTCTCGAGGGTTCAGACGCAGCATATTTCTCAACAACACTTAAGCCGTTTAATAACCTATTTAATTGATAAATATAATGTTTGAGTATATTTCTAACAGGACTGGAGGGCAGACATAATGAATGGGTTTTTCTGAAGTCATTTAGAACGGGTTGGAAACTAGTTTAGTTTAATTAGATCCTCCAGAGATGGGGGAGGAGGTGTCCCAGTTCTATTAGAAACTATCCTTTCATAACATGTTTGCTAAACGCCAGGCCATTTCATTAAAAGAATGATAATTGTGTCTAAGAAAGAACACAGGCACTGGGGGCCACGCTGGAGTCTCTAGATTTACATTGGCTCAAATAAGCCCTGAAAGATACTTCAGACCAGACTTCCTTAATATCA
The DNA here is from genome assembly GCF_052040795.2 of Danio rerio. Taxonomy (NCBI): domain Eukaryota; kingdom Metazoa; phylum Chordata; class Actinopteri; order Cypriniformes; family Danionidae; genus Danio; species Danio rerio. Next base: position 36,570,257 of record NC_141033.1, on the reverse strand, counting down.
AAAAAACTGTTGTCTCATCTAAATCACAGAGAATTAGGCTGAGAGAGTGAGTTGTTCAAAAATGTAATGTCATACACTTGTGAACAGTCATTGCCTATGCAAAAATGATAGAGCTTGAGGGTGGTTGCCATGGAGTGGCTATGCATGTGCTTTGGTGTTCTTAACTGTTGTTGTCAGTAAGTAGCTACAGTATGCAGTATCTTACTGTTAGTATTGCTAGCTGGTTGCTAGTGTGTCTTGTGCTGTTTCCAGGGAAGTAGTATGTAGAAGCTAAGGTGCAATTGTTCAAATGAGAAATATCACATGAGTAGCAGTGCACTGTGGCTGTATATTGGCACTAGTTGGAGGCGTGCATTGCCTCACCAGTAATGATATACAGCCACATCACACTGCTACTCATGTGATATTGCATTTATATAACATTTTGGCAGAATAATAGTGTAAATAAAATAGCAAATCAAACAGAGTTTAAAAATACTTTTGCATGAGGAACTATTTTCTTCTGCCACTCATTCACATCTCAGAACATTGTGAGAACAGCAGAAAATGTTGCTACTTCATATGCGTCATTTTAGAGCAAGTGTTTGAATGATTCTCTAGCGCAATGTCTAAAGTGACGACTAAACAGATGATTTTGCTCACATTTTAAGATTATAAGGCTGAATGGCATGACATGCCATCAGTCTACAGAGATGCCTCCCAGTATTTCACTGTTGCAATCAGGATATCGCAATAATTATCGCTAAAAAAAAAGCCTCGCAATCACTAACAGATCACTGTTGTGTTTGCGATAAGGAAAAACGCTAAACACGTGGGCATTTCTTCTTTCTTCCTGTTTACTGAACTAGTCTGCAGTAGTGAAACCAGAGGACGCATTAGAAACAAACAGATGGCCAACCAAAAAGTAACTTTTGTGTTTTACAAAGAGTGGCCAGCACAAAATACACACATTCCTGATATGCGAGTTCCATCACACACTTAATACACCACAATTATATGGTATAAATAGAGCAAACAAGAGAGAGATCGACTTAGACTATCACTTAACTGTTTAATAATGATTTGATCACTGTAGTTAGAAATTACACAGTTTTTATCTTCTAAGGACTTTTTACGTGGTCTCTGTCGCCATCTTGTGGATGGACAACTTCTATGCTTTGTTCATCGACAGGCTAATGGCCGCTGACGCGCTGTCTTTCAGAAATTATAAATATTTAAAACAGGCACTATCCTTAAAAATAAACTGCATAGTAGCAATCTAAATAATTACATTTTCAACCAAAAAAAGCCTCAAAAGTATATTATGCTGTCTAACAGCAGCAATATTTGTCAAACTGTAGAGTGTCCTTTGCTTGTTGCTGTATGTGGTTGGAGTAATACACCATCGTGAAGGGTTAGGAGGCTGGAGAAGTGCTGCTATTTAAGAATATTGCATGGCTATCAGCCAATCAGATTCAAGAACCAGACAGAACTGTTGTATAAAAGTTGTTAGATGGTCGCTAAGGTCTTCTTAATTCTGGCTTAATACCTTTGTTATTGGGTGGTTTCCAGGGAATTTGTATAACATTGCTAATAATTGCTAAATGGATGCCAGGGAGTTGCTATACATTGTCTTAAGCACAATTCTATTCAATTAAATTCAAGTTTACTACAATAAAGCTTTTCACAATAATTATCATTAACTTTACAAAATATGCACATTACATTACAATCAAAAAAGATTTAAGGCAATGAGTTCAGAGTGCACACTACGTGTTGCTAAATGTTTTATAAGTGTTAATTGTTGCTAAATGATTTTAGCATGATTAGGATAGCTGCCAGGTAATTAAAATGAAGTTGCTATGCTGTTCTGAATAGTTACTAAGTAGTTGCCAGGGTGTCGGTAACCAGTAATAACAATTATTATGATGCCAGAAAGTGTATGTTCAGTGTTGTAAATGGTTGTGCTAACAGATAATCGCCAGTCTGTTTTGGGTGGTTGCCAGCAAGTTGGTATACAGCTGTGTTTCTCAACCACGTTCCAGGAGGACCCCTAACACTATACATTTTGGATGGCTCCTTTGTCCGTCAAACCCCTTACAGGTCTTCCAGTCTCTGCTAATGAGCTGATGATGTGAATCAGGTGTGTTTGCTTATAAAGACATGGAAAATGTGTAGATCTGGTGGTCCTCCAGGAACATGGTTGAGAAACATTGGTATACAGTATCTCAAGTGTACTTTAGATGGCTGCTATTGTGATGTGGGTGGTTGCCAGAGAATTGGTATGAGGTTGGTGAGATGTTTTTAATGGTTATTATGTTGCTGGGTGGTTGCTGTGGAGTTGTTATGCAGCTTTCTATGATGTAAATCATTGCTATGCTACTAGATTACAACAATAGTGTATTATGGGTGTTGAGAGAATTAGTATTCTGAAGCCATAAACAAGTGTTTGCTGGTAGATGTTTTTATAGTGGTTGCCAGAGTGTTAGAATACAGATGCAAAGGTGCCTGAATGGTTATGTTGCTAGGGATTGGTATGCAGTTGCTAAGGTGCTTTGGATAGTTTTTGGATGTAGTGTTGATAATGGTGGTTGTCAGCATGTTGCTAGATAATTGCTAGAGTAAAATCATATATCTGATCACTTTTATGAAGTATTTGGCACCCCTCTCCTCGTTAAGCTGCGCCGTTTTAGGTTTCATTTATGTCTGCATCACAAACGGCACAGGGGGAGTTGCATAGTGACGCCAAATAACAGGATGTCATGTTCTTGGAAGAGCAAACACAAAAGGTACATCACAAAGTGACAGAGAGCCTGTCTGCTGACTAAGTGAGTCACTTTCACACTTGAAACTGAGTTTTTGTGTGCATCGCATTTGTGACAAGGTGGCCGTTTCCTTCCTTTCCGCTCGTTAAACACGCTAGCTAACACAAGAGGCACAAACATTCTCCCGGCGGCCTTGATTTTTACACTCAAGGTGCAATAAAACACGTTATTTCAGCATTCCCTGTCAAAAACACAGACCTCCCCTCTAAACACTTACATGTGCTACACAGTTCTCACAGCGTAAGTGACAGTCATGCCTCTTATAATCTCTAATATAAGACCGGTGGTGTCTAGACGGGAGCTCACACACACACCTGAGAGACGCTAACAATTACTGCAAAATCATCACCAATAGAAGGAAAAGTGTGAGCAATGTTAGCTTGCCAAGTGATGGCAAGCTGACGGTAACAATTTTCAAGGTGAGAGAGAGAGGCTAAACCACTCGCAGTTCAAACTGTCTGATAAACTGGTTCATATTCTTCTGTATTTTATAAACCTCAAATGCAGCATCCAAAACAGTACATAAATGCAGCAAGCGGGGCTTCAATAGGTAAAAGTTATTCTGTTTTACCTTTTTGTTCAGTGTAAACATCTGAAAGAAACTTTCATTGTAAACAAAATGCTCAAAGGATGTTAATTCAGTCACTTCTCACATAAATGAAAAAAATAAAAACTTAATATGAATATAAGAATTAAATACAATAATGAGTATTGTTTATTAAGAAAGCTACATTTTATAACTAACAAACTAATCAATAAATGAGTAAGACCCTGTGGTGTAAAGTAACAAATTACAAATACTCAAATGACTGTAATCGAGTATTTTTTTCTCAGGAATTGTAATTTACTAAGTAGTTTTATAAATGTATACTTTTACTTTCCCGTGAGTATATTTTTAATGCTGTATCTGTACTTTTACTCCAGTACTTTTCTTCAACCTACTGTCACTGCTTTATTTTTTCTTGTTTATGGGGATAAAAAAAAAAAATCAGTCCTGTGATTCCCGTCCAATCAAATGACACATAGAATATAAATCGCATCATACTGAACTACCTCAAGACATGGGGGATTTATAATTGCAGCAAACTGTTTGGAAGTGTTAAAAATGTCCAAGAAGAAGTCCAAAATCTTTACATGCATTGACTTGTAGACTGTTTAGATGCATGTCACTGATGAGAAGATGGCGTGTGTTTACTGTAATGACTGAAATGGCCTTAAACACAGCAGGCACAAGATGCCAACATGCTGTCAGATTGACATTGATACCCCAACATCAGGTTGACGTCACAACTTAACATCAGGCCAATGTCTAAAATCTGACCTAAAATCAACCAAATATAAACATCTAATGATGTCACAGCTTGATGTACCAGAATAAGCAGAATAACAAACAGTTTGAAAAATAAAAAATAAGATACCTATATAGCTGTGTACAATAAAATTATAATAAAATACATTTATATAGAATTTTAAACCAACTGTCTTTAAGCATAAAATATTAGAAACAAATCTGATGATGAATACAGACTATCAATACAGACTAATCGAACAACTAAAGTCTATCAAGGAATTAAATTATTTTATTTACAAATGTTAAATAAGTAAATAAATAAACAAAATATTGGTCAATCTGAACCCTGTTACCCAAATAACCCTGTTATTATTTGACAATAATGTAAGTGGTAATTAACTGCTCCCTTGGATAAAATCCTTCTTTTTTTTTGGCCTAGAACTTTCTTTTCATCATCCAGATGCAATAATTACTAGCGTCCCATCTCGATTAGAAACTGTATCACTGGGCCTGGGGTTCCACCTGACCTTGGAGTCAGAGGTTGACAAATACCGCCCTGATTAACCCCCTGACAAATGACCCGGTTGGAACATTTAACATGATTAATACTCTCTAGTCAAGCAGAACTATTCAGGAAGACGCTTTGGGGAGGTCACGTCCTGTATTGAAAAAAAAAGTGGTTCATTAAAAATAACAGGAAAAGCACCTGCGATCAATCAAGCAAAAGTGGCTTACGACATTTAAAAGTTTCTCTCCGCATTTCATTTTCGATAATGTTTTCAGTATTAAAAATGGATAAACTGGGGCAGTGTCACTTTCAATTAGAATTGCAGCCTCAATTTAAACTATAAATTAGATTTTTAGTGTTTGTTTTATTCACAAACACCTGAACTAACTAGATAATAACTTGACTTCCAGGTGATCATTTGGTATCAGAAGTGGCTTATATGAAAGGCAAAATTCTCTACATTAATTTTTAATTATTTAATTAGGACAGTAAGGTCCGTCTTTGCTTAAACAAAAGTTGTCACTTAAAGTCACGGTGCAGTGGAAAAAGAATTAATATTGTGCATGACTCCATGATCTTGGACAACTGCACCCATACATCTCTGCAATGACTCTGCAAAGTCATCTGGAATGGCAAAGAAAGCATTCTTGCAGGACTCCCAGAGTTCATCAAGATTTTTTAGATTCATCTTCAGCGCCTCCTCCTCTATCTTACACCAGACATGCTCAATAATGTTCATGTCTGGTGACTGTGCTGGACAATCCTGGAGCACCTTGACCTTCTTTGCTTTAAGAAACTTTGATGTGGAGGCTAAAGTATGAGAAGTAGTGCTATCCTGCTGAGGAATGGGTCTCTTCTGTGGTTTGTAATGTGATGGGCAGCACAAATGTCTTGATACCTCGGGCTGTTGATGTTGCCATCCACTCTACAGATTTCTCGCAGGCTCCCATACTGAATGTAACCCCAAACCATGATGTTTCTTTCACCAAGCTGGATTTCCAAGCTAATTTATATGAGAATCTTGGGTCCATGCGTGTTCCAATAGGTCTTCTGCAGTATTTGTGATGATTGGGATTCAGTTTAAGAGATGATTCATTGGAAAAATCTACTTTCTGCCACTACAAGTCATTACTTGATGACAAGACTTTTGTTAGGTAGTGTATAAGTGTTTGCCAGTTCGAGAAAGCTGAAAAGTTTCCCTTTCTCAAAACAAACATTAAAGTTTTCCAACAACATTATGTTGGACTGATTTTTTTTCCCAACACACACATCATATGCTTTTATCCTAAAGGGTTCTTATAAATGTTTTCACAATCGCGCGCATAGTATTTATTTATTTTTTTCTACATTATTTTTCTATATTGTAACAATTAATGTCTAAAATTCACTAAAATGCTGGACTGTAAATGACAAAAACCATGCACAACAGAAAAACATCTTTAGGCACTCTATTACTGACTTCTTGTTGATTTATACACAAGCTGCTGTAGGTTTTATCCTGTACTTTTTTGATTGAATCTGCCATGAATTGATTACATAAAAGAAATGCGAACTGTCTTGTTTTTCACAAAAATACTTCAATATGTTCTCGTTAGATCTAAAGGCCAAAGCCTTCTTGATTTACACGAGTTTTTCTTTTTTCCGTGCAAGTTTTTCATGAAAATCATGAGCTGACCTCTAGAGTACGGTTGAATCGTTTATTTTATAGATTTTTCTGTTTCTACAATAAAAGACTAGCCTCTTAACCCCGCCTTCCTCCTTTCCTTTTTGCCTTAATTATTGACTTCTTGTTTTTCATAACGTCTAGTAACATTAATAGGCAATCAAGAAAGTAAAAAGCAGTGGGAGTATATCATCTATGTTTTTCAATGCAATGAAAATGAATGGAAATTGGTGCTTTCGAACTTCAAAATGAAAAAAAGAAAAGCATAAAAGCAGTCAACTAGCTGTGCAAAGCTATTGTCTGGCTTCTAGCCCTTTAAATAACACAATGAATGGCTTCATATCCTACAACTGTTTCGTCAACACTGCAATGGAGTAGAAGAAGTCCAAAAAAGGCACATAAAGTGGTTTCTCAAGGGTCAGGTTAGGGATTTTCATTGGGCCATGTCTAATATCATTATCGTTCATGGTGCTTAGCCAGAGATGTGCCAGAGGTATTGTTTCTGTCACACCGCCACGGTTTGGCCATTTTTAACATCAGTCAGTCGGCACTTTGATGCTGCTTGCCTATCTCTTTTTCCTTTTTTAAACAAACTAATTTTTTCAAGAGGGTCTCTCTGAAGAGGCTGATGAAGAGGCAACATCTGCTTTCAAAGGGTTTGTTCATTATTCACCAAAGAGAGAGAAAGAGAGAGAGGATGAGTGAGCAAGAGAGAAGATGAAGAGGGGAAAACAAGGGTAGGAGAGGCACCTGAGTAAACAGAGTGCCACTGAACACATCAATTAAAGGAACAGTTCACCCAATCATGACGATTCTGTCATCATTTCATGTCGTTCCAAACCTGCATGACTTTCTTTCTAATGTGAAACGCAAAAATAGGACTTTATTCGAAATCTCTCTCTTGGCTCAAAAAAAGCACCATAAAACTTCACATTTGAGGTCTTCTGAAGCAATAAGGCAGATTTGTGAAAGACAAAAGCTCCATTGAAGATGAAGGATGTTGCTGAGTGTACTCATGAGAGTTCATAAAGCTGTCTGAATTCTGAATCATTTTAAGAATGAATTAAATGATTCATTCATTGAAGGGTTCATTCATTACTGAAACATCCAGTACAAATGAATGATTGAATGAATCTACTGGATATTTCAATTCACATTTACTGTTTAATCCTGCTTACAGAATGACTAAAATTCTATGAAGTGTGTGGAGAACAATCTAAATAACTTAAAGGTCCTATGAAATAAAAATAAAGTTTTATAGATGTTAGTATCAGTATTATTCATTTTTAGGATATCTATAAGCTAGTGTGCCCCAAAAACACTGACAAAATTTGCATTTAGAAGATATAAAACTGATTTAAACATGTAAACCTTGTAGTTTGTCACTGCCCAAATGGAACAACAGTTTTATTCACGTCAACTCATACCACTTTCTCATCACATCATAACCAATCAAATGCTCTCTAGTACCTGGCATGCCCCACCCCCTTCAAAATGCTTCTTATTTGATGCACTTGAGCTGAACCACTCACACTGGCAGAGCTGTGATAAAACAAATTTACTTCACTATTGAATCAAAACATCTCTATTAAACACTTTTAGCTGGGAGGAGTTACTCTATGTCCCACCCTCTCATCGTGTTTCAGTTGAGATTACATCAAACATCGAATAAAATGGTGCATTTCAAAGCACTTTAAGGGACCTCTAAGTAACATCTTAATAAGATTTGTCACTCTCCAAAACAAATCCACATACATTATATTGAAAACAATATCAACATATTGTCACGCTTATCTGCCCACTCGAATATCTTCAAAAACCTGATTAATTCATGAGTCAATCCTAACAACAAACATAACACATATAATAAGTGGACATGACAACACTGCAGGGGAAAACTGTGAAGAGGCTTTCTGAGAATAAATAATGATCATTCTGTCATCCATGGTTTGGATTAATGTTCAGAAAATGGTGCTTGATCAAAAAAAGAGCATGCCAAGCATTGTCAATTCTCACAATTTCTGATGTAAGTCTTATTCTGTACACATACCAAACAACAATTAATCAATGGGGATTCACTTCATATTTAATTGTGGTTTTTAATATTACCATCATTCAAGATTCAACTCTCTCAAACATTGTGTCAAAACATGACCCCCTCAATGGACTGAAAGATTATTAGTACAAATTATTTAATTAAAACTATTGTCTGTATTTCTTTGATTATGTTTAGCATTGTTTTTGAAGCTAAACAGCCACCATTTTCATATACTTTCATTTGTTCTATAGAAAAGAAAGCTTTGAGGATTTTGAAAAGAGTAAAAAAAATGCTATATATAGCATTTCTTTATTCAAAACACAATCTTTTTCCCCCCACAATGGAGTCTATAAGAAAATAATCGAAAATCACTGCACGCTCAAGTTCAAGGCTTGAAACCAATGATCCCAACATAACAGCCATGCGCATACACAGTAAACAATAAACAACCCAAAGGGAAAAATAGCATATCAGAGCTTTTATTGTGTTTAGGATCACAGTGCATTGCAAGAAAAAAGTTCTCTTCTTTTTTTTTTTTTTTTTGTTGCAAAAACACTCAGTCGGCCAAAATGAGCTCTGCCTTCATTTTTGTGCGGCAGTGTCCTTCCCAGGGTAATGGTATTTTGTATAATGCTATTAGTAAGCTGAAAGCATGAAATCGCAGCACTGAGACCCACTTTTGTGGAGGCTGATAAAGGAAAGCGGGGGAATAATGCCCTTGTAGGCGAGGTTTTTTGAGTCTGCACTCTAAATTCTGGTGAGAGGAGCTTAACGCACTGAACGGCCGGCACATCTCTCCATAGCTATGCATTCTAAACGAGGAAGAAGAAAAAACATCACCCTTAAAACAGAGGGCTGTCGCCTGCCAAAAAGACATTGCCTGGATGTCCGCTGACAAGCTGAGAATGACCGCCATCATGGACTGTCAACCTCTCGTGACAGCTCACTTATCTGGAGGTGATAAAGTGTAGAAAGTAGAAATACTGCAGAAAGAGAGATGGGCTCTTAAAACATGGGACAATTCCAATCCAGAATATGCAATAATATGATGCAAAAAAAGAAAGAAGGAGTTGAAATTGGTCTAAAATTGGTGCTCATAAAAGACAATTATTGCCCTAATGCCCACCAGGGTGCCATCCCACAGTCTCCTGACCTTGTCCCCAAATACTCCCCCCCAGGGTGAAATTTCAAGGGCTGAAAAACAATCTTTACGCTGGCAAACAGTGGTTCGGGCCACCTCAGAGGTCATGAGTTGATCTGGTGGCTCTGGGGACGAGAGGAAAAGGCCAGGAATGCAGAGGAGAAAGAAGAAAGAGGGGAAGACAGGATGATTTAATGTGTCCAGCAGCTCCAGAACGGCCCCAGAGTGTCTGTCTTGTTGGCCAGGTGGAGAGGTCATCATTGCCAATGACCACTGGTAAGCAAACACACACTGACCCTCCATTCTCACTTGGTTGAATTTTTCATGAATACAGTATAGTGACTTTGCAGCATAGCTATGCATTACTTCAAACAATTTAGCTTTGAAAGTCATGCAAGTCTTGAGATATCTCATTATCATGCTCCACATTTCTTCTATAATATTAAAATAAAACCAGTCTATCGTATGCAGTTTTGCGCATATAGATCATGTGTGTGGAAATAATAATAATAATAACAATTGTGTCAGTGTGAATGTGTTACCAACATTGAGCTAAAATAGATTTCTCAGAGACATAAGCTGAATAAGAATCAGCTTTGCCTGTTAAAAAAACATCTAATGCATTACAGCAAATAAAGCATTCAATTCCAACACATGACAAGACTGCAGATATCCCCAAATGCATAGAGCAACTTTGCACGGCACATCAGCAGAGAAGGATTCAGTTGCCGTTTTTTGTTCCCGCTGCATTTCCTTTGTCACCTTCTGCTCTACGGCCCATTAGTAACACAGCTCTGGCATACGGCTTTAAAAGGTTGTAGAATAATGAAGGTACAGTCATACACTGGCTAAAGTCTTTCATATTATTCATGCACCATTTTCAGTAATCAGAAAGCACATGCTTTTGGAGAGAGAAAGAATCCCAAATCAAGTCCAAGTCAAGGCCATTTAACGCTGAACCCAAAGCGATGTAAAAGGTTTTTTGGGTAGTGCATTCAGTCACTTACAACTATGAATGTCAAAACAACTGCTGTTGTTTAGAGCTTTATTCATAAATGTGCAAAAATAATAACTATAACTATAGCAGCTTGTCAGATAAAGCCATTCCCAGTGGATAAAACAAACTTGCACTGTGAGCTGTGAAAAATGACACATTCTTAAAATTGACAAAAGTGTACAGTACATTTGGGCTGCATTTACACTGCAGATCTTGATGGTCAATTCTGATTTTGTGACTGTATCCGATTTGTTTTGACGACCCGCTAACATCATCTTTTAAAAGTGACTCATATGTGATGTCTACATTTACACTGCACACAATGACAAGATGCAATGACCAGGAAAAAAAGAGTGGGCGCTGACTGATTTCATTCAGGATTTCATTTTTTTTTTTCTTTTTAAACATTAGTCTTTCTTTTCTTTTTTTATTCTTTCTGACAAGTTGTTTTACTATAGTTTATGACAGAAAAGTTATCATTTGGTCATCTTCTTTTAAACTAGCTTTTTTAAAACTAGTAGGCATCTTATTGTAATGGCCATGGTGTGATTTATGCATGTGATAAAGTTTAATATTACAGGCCCATAGCCAGTGGGGTACAGGTGATTTGAAAACCCACCCCTTACTGACAAAGATCCAAAATTGGTCCCATACATGAGCTCATATGTCCTATTTTGATTGCTATACCATTATAAAATGTGAAAACACATCTGTCGCTTCGGTGTGACAAATTATCACTTTTGGCCAATGTAAACAAATATTTTTTATGTGTCCAACAACCAGCAGTAAAAGAAAACATACAATCTGAAGAAAGTGATGTGACAATAGACTTAATAGACATTAGACAGTGTTTAATTGAAAACTGTAACAGATTATTTATTTCTAATGACATATTATGTACTAAATTATTAGTAATAAAAGAAAAATTTTTGGTACATCAAAAAGTGTGCTTATGATGACCATCCGACAAGCTAATCCAGCTAAAAACAGAGCTTAAAATGTCATAATTAAATAGAAAATAAGGCGAATAACTGCAAAAAGGTCCACTTTTTGAGAAAAAAAAAGAACCACCCCTTTCACCAGGCTGGCTGCGGGCCTGTATTCGCTCTCACTCTCACTAACATGCTTAAATACTTGTGCTACATGACAATATAAAAGCTTTTTTGCCATAGTAAATTTTAATGATCCACGACTCTCATTTACAGTTGAAAATCCGATCTACCTGCTTACAATGCAGACACGAGGGCACAGATCCGATTCATATTGGATAAATTTCCAAATTAAGAACACGGCCTGAATCTGATTTGAGTAAATCGGAATCAATGTGATTTTTTCCTGCATACACGTACATGAGCCATATCCGATCTGTGCCACATGGGAGAAACAAAAGTAATTGTGTCACTTAAACCATGCGGTGTAAATGTAGACTTACATTAAACTATTTTTAACAAAAATGTAAAAGTTGTGTATTGACCTTTTTTTTTGCTAATTAATTAACAATGCTAAATTAATTTTTTTTTATTACATTTTTTTTTTTACTTTTTGAAAATAAAATTATAAGTTAATTTTACCTTTTCTGTTAACTACAAAAACATGTGAAAACCATGAAAATGATGTGTATGCATATTATTATATGTTCGACAGGCACTTGAGCATTTGAAATACAAAACAAGAATGGTTAGTTTGTAAACGTGTGTACAGACATTATTCTAACAATGTATAATAAAAGCATTTCCATTTTTTTGGTACAACACTTTCTGTAAACACACAAAAAAATCACTCATTACACTGTATAATTAGGCTTACTTTGATTCAAATTTGCCCAACTGGACAAACACAAGTCTTTTGTTCAAAAACAGCTTGACAAAGCACAACCACTGTTATTTTAACCAAAACCAACTGATTAATAATCAACACGTTGATTGTCTACACAAACAACCCCTGACATCCTACCTTCCTAGAGATGTTTTGATTCAATTTCCTGCAAAACTCCCAAACTAGTAACTGTGTCCTTGATTGTATGGACATTTTGCTGATCATTAACTGCAGAGTCTCTTAAATCAAACCCATCCATTTGTGTGCAACGGAAGATCTGAATACAGATTCTCATGCAGCAAATGCTTCCCAGCATTTCAGCCACAGAATAAAGCGATGGGGAGAGAGATACATTCAGATCTGGCAGCCAAGAGAGCCATAGTTAAGATTCAATTTCAGATCGTTCCTTCAGAAGACGGATCCTTTTCCCCCCATCGCCGTACGCACAAGAAGCACAAGAGAAATCTCAGAGCTGAAGGCTATCTCTTCTCTGTTGTGACAGCTCGAGAATTACAGAATTTTCCTTTTAAAAACACCTCATTGAATGTCTCAGGGAAATTCCGGCCCATTCCTCACAGGCTGAATATAAAGCGCAGTGGTATTGTTCAACCGGTGGGAGTGTCTGATCTGTGACAGTGTCTCCTAACCTGGCATGTCTGCTAGCAGATCTCATCCACCTCTGCTGTTGATAAGTCCTATCTGCATAGACCAGATGATCCTTCCATCAATCTCCAACAATGTTGTGGAGGCCACAATATTGTTCATCTAAATCTCACACAGCAACATAACACAATTCAATCAACTCCCTAGGATCAGTAAGTTGTGTACAATATTCCGGGCAATGTTAAGGAAAGTAAGGAGCTTGATTTACTAGACATTGAAATGTCAACATCCTTTTACATCATCAAAACTGGAATTTATTAGTAATTTTACAATGTTAAAAGTACATTACATAGAAATTATTTGACTGATTTACATACCAGCAACATTTCAATACTTTATCATATTAGTATAACAAATCATTTATTTTAGATGTTTGCTAAATTGTTCTGTAACTGTCTAACTATGTATGTTCATTTACGGTTTAATAATAGATAACGTTTAAAAAAAAAAAAAAAAAAAAAGGTCTCTCTTTGTCATTTGGTTCACATAATTCATAATTTGTTCCTTGTTCTGCCCACACTGGTGTCTCTCTTTCCAAAGTTAGACAGACAGATAAACTCTATCCAACACGTGAGATTGTGGGAGAATGCTGCTTTTTTTCTTGCCACATTAAGTATGTTGAAACAGAGTGAAACTATGTAAAAAGATATGTACATACAATGAGCTATAGTTATCTATGTACATAACATTAATATGTTAGTTAGAATGTAAATACAAACAAATAATAAACTAACAGACATTGCTTCTACAGATGATCACAGGATGGATGGATTGTAAGCAAATTCCCTTTAATTTCACTCGGTTGCCATTTTTAAAACACCTCTTTGCTCGAGCATTCTGTTTGATTGGGAAAACATTGCGTAGTAGCGTCAGTTTATAGCGATCGATGATTTGCTCCTGTACTAGAAGGCGGGCTGTATTCGCCATATAGTAATCAATGACCGGCTCCTGTACTAGAAGGCAGACTTTATTCGCCATATTGACCCTTACACTTTTTCCCATTCAAAAAGATATGAGTGACATGTCTTGCGTGTTCTATAGTCTTTGTTGTAAGTGTCTTTCTGTGAGGTGTTCTTTTCAAATGAGGTAATTAATGGATTCTAACTGTCAGAATGTTTCTATGGCAACAACAATTTACAAGAAGCTAAATGACTAGGCATTAACTTATGGTTTCAAAATATTAATATTTAAAAGACGTTCCAGCACACTTCTCAAAATTCGAACAATTTAGTGCACTGGAAGAATATTGCTATTGAGATATCTCTTAAAGTGTTCAGAGTAGTAATGTGTTGTTTATATTGCAAAAAGGTGTTCAAAGTTGCAGTGTTTTGCTTTTTGTTTGGTAAAGTGTTTGGGATGGTTGCCAGGGTGTTGCTATGAGAATGCTAAGGCATTCTGAGTGGTTCTTGGTGTGATGCTAAGTGGTTACTAAGGTATTCTGTGCGCTCTTCATTCAGTTACCAGATGTGGATAGCTGTGCATTTTCTAAGGGTTGTTTCTAGATCAGATACGGTTGCGGCCAGAAGTTAACGAGAATTATTTACCCCCACCCCAAGCCAAAACCCAACCATCACAGTAACGTAAAAAGAGTAGTTGTAGTGAGCATTATTTATGCTATCCGTTAAATTAACTAATAAATTGCATTTTTAATGTCTACCACCACCTCAACCTTAAACCCAACCATCACAGTACTGTAAAAATATGAATTATTATTATAAGCATTATTATTATACAGTGCCATAAAAAATTCTGCTATATTGATGTGCATATCGCATTTCCAGCCGGTCGCATATCCAATCTAGACTTTACCCTGTCTAAGGGGTTCCTTATAGTTTATGGTGTTTTGATATGTGTTTGCCACTCAGTAGGGTATGGGTTGCTATAGACCAATTACCATGTTTGTAAACATTCAGGATGCGCGCGCAGAGTTTGTTGTTGTCTTAGAAATAAAATATATTACTTACATATTATATATATATATTATTTACATAATGCTTACAGCAAATTATAACAGCTCGTCACCCAGTGACATGCACAATGATTCAGCAAAATTAACGTTAAAGCGAGCGGCGTTCATCTAACAGGTTCATTTGCGATAGCACCTTCCCAGTGAATATTGGATAAGACGAAATGACCAAGCATCCAGCCTGAAATATACAATCTCAATGAAGCTCCGAGTTATTTTACAAGAGAGAAGTTAAAGGTCTACAAGTCTTTGGATGCCAACAATGCTGTTTTTTGAGGTCATGTGCAATAAATATTGCTCCATGATGACCAGATTCAAGAGCTAAACACAGAGATTCCGCCTGGCCAAAGACAAGGAAACAAGACGGAGCTAACGTTATACAAGGCCTGGGTAATTAATCACCAACATGCAAAACGACTGCATATTAGCAGCAGCCAATGACTATTAAAGTACAACATTGTTCACAGTCAGTGTTGTTTTTAAGTCACACTTGCAGGTTATTTTAGACCGAATATTCAAAGTGCCATGGTAAACAATATAGGGAGTGTTTCACAAGTTGTCACTGAATGAATGTGTGAATATAAAACCAAGTTTACCTTAAACGTAACTTTCACATTTCATTCTTAGGATTCAGTGTCAGCAGTTTAATTAACCACATGTAACTGTTTTTGCTGAAATCATTTCAGCAATCAAAAACGAGTAATGAGTATGATTCAGCATAGCGTCAACTTACCTGATATGACATGAGAACTGCATAGTCCAGCATTTCTATTTAGCTCCTTACTTCATTCAGCTCCCATTTAGCCAAAGACGTCTGCAGACGATAGTAAAGCAGTGTGTGGTGTATGGTAAAAGTTAAGTTTTCCATTTTTGGACTCAAATTCGGCATCCTACCGCAAAACATGACATCTTTCCCATTGTAGCCTGTCTGATTTTTGCAACCGGGGACCTGTGTGACCTCATGTGTGACGTAGGTTGGTAATTGGTCTATAAAGCGTGTTGCTAAACATTTGTAAACATGTTCTAGTTGAAGTTGCAATGGGTACTATGGTGGTTTCAAAAAGGGATACCTCCAAATCAAATTCTTTTAAAGAAAAAAAATTTAATAAATAAATAAATAATATGGTCATGTTACTGCACTCTACAAATGTCAAAAGTTCCTTATGAAAGTAACAGCACAACACCTCACAACAAGCCAATCAATATGAGTGATCATTTAAGTCCTCAGCACAAATGATGAGGGACCAGTTACCTACCAAAGCATACCACAGAATGAGTAAAAGTAGGTTTAGCAAGTACTACTAATTAAAAAAAAGGTGAAGCAGTTAATTGAAACTGTTTTTAGGTAGAAGCAGATTGTTCCCCCCTCCTCAAAACAGTCAATATGCCTGTAAAAGACATCTAATAGGACCTTTAATGATCCGTCGCTTATGTGAATTATAGCGCTTCTAATTGCTATGGGTTTTACAGCAGTGTACAGACTGCAGTGAGAATGGCTTAGTTTTCTGCATTGTGGTTTTGGAAGGTTGCTGTGAAAGGCGTTTGCGTGTTCGGAATCTTTGTTTGTTTATGGCTCTCACCTCCAGCTTTAACGGCTTGTGACAGGCCAAGCTTTATTAAAGTGGGCTTTGAGCATGCGCTGAGAGCCAGTAAAACTTTGCTTACTGCCGGTCAGGGATCAATTTTGACTGCTGCTCCTCAAATTAACAAAACTCAATATCCTAAAGAGAACACCCTGCTAGGCTGTGTAACAGGGTTAAATGGAAGGGTTTAATACTTTAATAGTGGGCACTATATTTAAATTTAATTGTCGGCTGAGCAGAGAAAGACCTCTTCCTGTGCTTGATGTTTGCATTTTCTAATTGGGATAATGTCAACAGAAGGGTGTGTGCATGGATTAAGCGCTCTGCCTTGCCATGTCATGGATCTGCTGACATGCAACAAGCCCTCTTCATTTCCTGCTTTTTTTTTATTCTCTCATTTCCCACTTCACTGATGTCTGATGAGGTTTACCAGGAGGTCCCCTATTGATCTCACCAACAAATATGCTCCAGGCTTCAAAGAGAAACAACACAGTAGCTGCTACGCATGTCTCTGTAATTGTGTACATCAGAGTTTCTTGACTCTTTTATGCCTTTCATTTTACTTGGGAAGCCTTCCATGTGTGCTGAAATCATCAAAAGCTTGTCTTTCCACCTCAGCCTGTTGGGTTTTAGCTGTCTGATTTAAGGTAGGGGCCTAGGAGATGTTTTGCAAAATCATGCTGTTAGCAAGGTAAATAACTATCACTAGCACTGGGGTTCTCAATGTCTACATAACATTTGAATTTTTATTAAGGTCAAAGGTTCGAAACAATTGATATTACATAACTTGTTTTCTTTAAATAAAGTGCCATTTGTATTCAAAACACATTAAATATAATGCAAATGTGGCAAAACCACTAATACAAGTGCCTTTTTGTACAAAACACAACAAAAGGTAGGCCAATAATATCTGGATGCAGTCATGATGATGCAAGCTGAGATTGCATATCTCAAAGACGCAATTTCAGACACAAAGCAGGGTTAAGTGTGGGCAATACAAAGGATTGCATGCAGCTCAGATTGTACCTGCACCAGGTTTGCATCCAGACCTCTCTCCAAAAAAAAAAAAAAAAGGTGAAAAATACAAAAGGTGTGTAATGAAAACTTGTAGGTTTTGTAGTTTTCAGTCCTTATGTGTATTTTTTGTGGATACTGTTATTCAAAATGTCCGTGTTTTGTTTCATAGTGGCGCTTGACATTTCCACTCTTTACAACTCTTATTGTCTCAATATAAATCAAGTAGAGTAGGGGATGAAGTGGCGCAGTAGGTAGTGGTGTCGCCTCACAGCAAGAAGGTCGCTGGTTCGAGCCCCGGCTCAGTTGGCGTTTCCGTGTGGAGTTTGCATGTTCTCCCTGCGTTCGCGTGGGTTTCCTCCGGGTGCTCCAGTTTCCCCCACAGTCCAAAGAGATGCGGTACAGGTGAATTGGGTAGGCTAAATTGTCCGTAGTGTGTGTGTGTGTGTGTGTGTGTGTGTGTGTGTGTGTGTATGTGTGAATGAGTGTGTGTGGATGTTTCCCAGATATGGGTTGCGGCTGGAAGGGCATCCCCTGCGTAAAAACGTGCTGTATAAGTTGGCAGTTCATTCCGCTGTGGTGACCCCGGATTAATAAAGGGACTAAGCCGACAAGAAAATGAATGAATGAATAAATAAATCAAGTAGAATGGCTTTGTGCTGGCTTGTGGCAAAAGTTATCTGTATATTCAATATTCTATATTCAATCTAATCATTGGACTGCTGATTCTCTTCTTCAAGCTTACTTTTCCGTGACACTGACATCTTCATCTATTTAAATGATGACTTTGTGTTAAAGCAGGTGCACATCCACGATTAGCCTGCTCAATCACGAGAAGCATTTATCAATGAAGGAAACCCACAAATTAAATCCTTTATGCATGGTCTTGCAAAATGAAATGGAGTTGGGTCCGGATTGAATACCCTCATGGTCCGGATATGATTGCGGACTTTGAGAAGCCCTGCACAAGCATATCAACCACATAGAAAATATTTAGCAACTTACTGCTAACACAGAGAAACACACTAAACAAGTGCTGCACAGAAAAACGTTGGGAAACAGCCATAACAACTTAAGGCCCTGATATGATTCAAGCTAAACTAAAGAAACAAACTGGCATTTCTAACAAAATCAAGCCAAACTGTTGATTTGGAGTTCTAATTGTCTGGATTTACTCCAGCAAACATTCACATTACTATTATCAAATGCTTATTTTTTTAACTCATTTTAGTTATTTAGTTGCATAAAGGTCACATATTTGCCTATACTGCTCTCTAAACAAGAAAAAGTTGTGTATTTTCAGTGGCGTTAATCTACAATAAGAATAAACCAAAAAAAATGTATATGTACATTTTTTTTTTACATTTTACCATTTTTTCATAGATGCTATACACTACTAAAAAAGTCAGTCAGTGTTTTTAAGAAATGAATACTTTTATGCTGCAAGGATTCATACAATTGGTATACAGTAAAAATGTTAAAATGTTGCTAAATATTTCCATTTTAAACACGTTTCGAGCTTCAGTTTATCAAAAAATCTTTAAAATGACGATCACATTAGTATATATGAATGATTTATGGATTGTATGGATATCGGATCACATGACAATTATAAAGGATCAATGACCCCAGAAAATTCAGCCTCTATGAAAATAATGAAAAATGTGCTTCAGTGCATATTAAGCTTAACTAGAATTCTATGTCTTCAGAAAGATGGCAGATGTACATTTGGCCACATATAATCCTGAGTCAACTGTTTTATTTCACTGCAGATACAATGACTGGCTTGCCAAGGTTTCTGCTGCTGATCCTTAATCTGCTAACAGTAAAACTGAGGCCTCTTTCATTTTTCGCCGTAATGAGAATTTTCAGCTCCTCTGTTTCCACCGGAGGAACATCCTTATAATTAGAATTTAATAACCTCCTCCCAGGATGTCAGCTAAACTCCTGTTCTTTTTGAGCCTATCTTATTTACGATATAATAAGAAAAAAGGCTGCTAAGCTGCTCTCAGTTTTCATTTCAGATCCGTTTTTGTTTGGTTTTCAGAAACCGACAATAATTGATTGGAAATCCAGCACAGGTCTAAGACTCTCTAATCTAATTATTCCAAAGAATTAGCATAATAGAAGTATTACTTTAGATTTTCACTTAACAACACCCTGAAAGACAACCAAGATATATTCCTGTTAGCTGTAAATTATTTGCATTGATACTTTTAATAAAGAAATAATGGATGCAGACATGCACCTTTTTTTGCACAGAAATTGAACAATGCAAAATGAACACATTCAAACTTGTTAAAACCCATGGAAAAATGTAAACACAGTACACACAATTACCAACACAGTAATTACTTTCACTTTAAAAGCAGAGATATGATCAATTTGGCTGATTTCCACTGAATGAACAGATAGGTACACAAAGAAAGACTCAGATTAACAGAGGTAGATATGTAGCTAAATGCAATAAATGTCCATGTAGCATTAAACCCCCGCACACTCGTTAGCATATGAATCTTAACTAAATAAGACCCATGGTGACATAATGTAGGCTTTCTCCCCTCTCTTAATTGCATTTGGTGGATGCAGGTCAGGTGTGAAGGGCACCAGTGGGTGCTTATTAATACTCATTAGGCTAACTAGTCCTCACCGTGTCCTTTCTGCAGTCCATTGGTTCGCTCCGCTGGACACAATTGTGAGGACTAACCCCTCTCAGAATGAACCTCAATTTGCTCAGTCAGGAACTTTGGACCTTTTAGCCCCATAATGCACTGCCCTTTGACCCAAGGCAGGCATCTATTGTTAAATGTGGAGGGTAAAAGGTTGAAACGCGCCATCCCCAACAACAAATGCGCTGATGCCGGTAAACATGTGTGCATGCAATACTAAAGATTCATTCAACTCTGGTTTGGGTGATGGATTCCAATCCGAAACATTTATCAACAGCAGATGTATCTGGGAAAGGAAAGCAAGTACAACAATAGACCATTGACTCATGATATATTAGACTTTATTCCACTGCGGCATCAGACTAGGGGAAGAAAGAGACAATCTCCACAGGGGATTTTCACAGATAATACTGCCGTGCAGAAATCTGGTGGACATGGAATGGTGGCTGCAATCCCAGTGCTGGGCAGAATCCAAAAACACCCTATTAATTCTATGTAATAAAGCTTTATAATATTCCAATGGCGACACTTAGTCAACCAAACCACAGATGTGGTCTCCTATCACAAGGACGGTCTGCTCGTATTCTGTCTGAGAATAAGAGGATAAACTACTCTTATTCTCACAGTAAATTAAAAGTTCAAGACAGCTAGACGCAGATTGAAAACTAGGCCACGCCATGGTCTGCTCTTTGAAATGCTCTTCTTTACTACTTTATTTTTGCAGAGCGTCACACAACTGTTGGTGCAAAGTGTCAGATTTTAATTTGCATTTTTCCTCTTATCCCTACTCCCAGGTGGTCAGTTAGCACTAAGGCGAGCACAGGGCAGACATTATTAAAGTGATTTTTTTTTCCTTTCCACGTTGTGACTAATCAAGTTGGGGTAATTAGACCCGCACGCCTGTGCAGATTGACATGAAGATTAACGAGTATTTGCGGCACGCTTGAATGGAGGTGTGACATTCGCCGCTTGTTGTCTGAGCAGACCTGCGGAAACGGCGTGTTATAATCCGACGAGAGTGTGTGCTACAGTAACTAAACACAGCTGTAAACGTGTGCTTTTCTCTTTCATGAAGCACACTTAAACACACTGGCCATGACCTTCTGCACAAAATAAGCAAACAAAGACTCACATTATTCTCCAATAAACTACTGCAGACAGGATCAAACACAGATTATAGGCAGTGTTATACATTCCCCCTCAGTTCAAAGCCCCGACAATCAGGCCTAATCAGATTCACACAGCCAGTCTATTGCTAGTCTTTGTTTTGTCAGGCTCAGGACTCGAAATGAGGAAGAGGTTTGAGCATGGAGGGAATTACAGACTAGATGAGGGATTCTGATAAGCATTTTTGAAACATTTCCCTTCTTTTTGTTGCATGCTGCATGTTTCTAATCAGCGCGTTGGCCTATTAAATGATTGCGATAAAAGGACCTGTAAATCTTCAAGCCACGTATAAGTTTTAAAAAAGGCTGTAAAAAATAAAACGGTAAATTTAATGGCCATCTGCTCTCTGCTGGAGAGGACTAGGGTGTAATGTGCTTTTTCTGCGATCAAAGAGACCATCCGCATCATGGCGGTTTACCTTCAGAGATCCCAGCACCTCCTACTGAGAGTTCACAGCCCTGTGTATTGAAAAACACTTTGACAAGAGACGCAACAAGTTAAGCCGTCTCTTCAAAAGAACAGAAAAAAAATTGAGCGTCTTTCTTTGGAATGAATGCACTGAATTTTTTACTGCATCGTGCAAGTGCTGTCAGCTCTGACACATTTTATAGACTTTAAACAACTTTTATGTGTGTCCTGTGCCATTGAGAGTGTTTAGTTACAAGCCAAGGGGAGAGGAGGAGTCTGGCCAATGACAAAGGAGGAAATATCTTACTCGGTCATTGCTCTTATCTCATTGGGGCTCAGTTCATAAAATATTAACAGGAGCACTGCAGTCAGTCAGGACTCATCCAGGGTCTGCTCTCCCCCCGTGTGTGAATCGATTTAAACAGCCTACCATGGGCAGGACAGCTGCACTGACACAAAACCAAGGGTTCGACATGGAGTGGCCTTCAAAATAAACAAACACACACTGAGAACAAACACACCTTAAATGAATAGTTCACACAAATGGAAAAAAATATCCCCTGTCCAAAACATATTTGAGTTTCTTCTGTTGAGCACAAAAGCAGATACTTTGAAAAATGCTAGTTGCTAGGACCCAATAACTTCTGTAGTCCCAACAACCATCATTCTCTTGTTTACAACAGAAGAAAGAAACTAATAAAGGTTTTTAAAAAAACTTAGAGGATAGTTAATGATTAGATAACTTTCATTTTTGGGTGAACTATAGCGTTAAAGCCATGGTTTGTTAATATAAGCACTGTTAATACTATTATGTGAGATTCTCAACGAACGCATAGAAAATGTAATCAATTGAGACTGGAAATGTAAAACTTTAAAATGAAAACTTTAAACTTTGCTGCTTGCTGCTTTCTCTACAGATTTAATTGCATTAGTGAGCTTCTGCTGTTTGTCGTTGATATGGCCACAGTCAGCTGTTCATACACACGTGCTCCGGTCAAGTTTCAAAATAGTTCAACTTTTGCCACTTTTTGGATTAATACTGAATGTGTGTCATGGTTAAGAATTGAGCAATATGCTGGTGTTTAACTGCATTGCTTTAATGAACTCCTGCATTGGGCCTGCCCATACACTCTGCACTCTGACTACTTCAAAATTGTTAATAAACCGAGGTGGGCTTTTCTCTGTCTCGCGCTGAACGCAGTAGACCAATCGCAACAGACTGGATCATTGGGTGAATCAGCGCAGATCTAAGAAGGTTGGGAAAAAAATTAATCACTGAACGAATCATAGAGTCGTTATGATATTAATATTAAAATAAATGCATATTAAATGCATTTAATAAATGCATAAGACAATGAAAGTGTTTGACATTTTTGGAGACCCCCGAAACCAAAATATGACCATTTTTAATGCATAATAGGGGCTCTTTAATATAACTCTGGTAGTTCTGTTTTGTAAGATTCTCAATGAAAGCATAGAAAAAGTAAGCACTTCAGACTGGAAATGTACAGTTTTTTATCAGGCCAATCAATAGTTTGGCCAAAACGAAAAATTTGCTCATCAAATTTGCTCATCATTTTCAAGTGGTTACAAACCTTTTTGAGTTTCTTGATTGTGTTGAACACTAAAGAGAGTATTTTAAAGCATGTCAATAACCACTGACTTTCATAATAAAAACACAAATATGTTAGTCAATGGATACAGGTTTCCAACATTTCACTTTTTTTTTCATTTTACAGAAGAAAAGAAACTCATAATGGTTTGAAACAAGTAAAGAGCAAGTAAATGATGGCAATGTTATTAGTTTATTTATCATTTTTTGGTTTGAACTATCCCTTTAAGATCTACATTAAATGCAATATCACAAATCAATGAAAAGCATCCTCACCCCACACAAACATTCATTCAAAGAAATGTTGGGATAGAAAGCTGGGATGATAAGTCTTTCTATAAATGTACAGTCAAATTTAAAACTATATAAATAGTATAAATATAAAATAATAATAATAAATTAACTGGTTTGAAAAGGATTAGATGCGTTAAGCTGCATATAATTTGGCTGTATACATAGCAGTTGCATTTTGATTGCAACTCTGCTTTGGGACACGTTCTCATCACTGGTCACCTCCTTACCACCGTCCAGCAGGATCTCCTGAGAGCAAACAAACAATTGCTCAAACAGACTCTAGTAGACTTCAAACTCTCTGCAGTGTAAACAGCTCCTCTGCAGTCTATCAGGGGGCAGAGGCAAAGCGCTTTGAAGAGTGTTTCGGGGCCACAAAAAAAAAACACCACGGCACTTCAAACAGCACTGAGGGGACGGTTGCAGTTGATCCCGCGCTTTTAAGGTTACAGAGCTGTGCAAACGTATACAAGTCCACACTACAAATACAGCGAGACACTTGGGTCGCAGGAGTAAGACCACCGTGGCCGCACCGCCCACCTCATAAACACTGATCTCCTCTTAAGCCTGTCTCCAGCTGGAGTCTCCGGTCCACAGGGGCCCGTCGAGGACCCAGGTGTAAGTGCAGATTTCTAACAGGCATGGTGGCCCACCTCTGGAGTTCATTTAGCCACACGGTAGGGATGAAAGCGAGATGCGGGACGAAACCAGGCGCAGCTAACCTTCTATTCACACAGCAGTGTGCCGAACTAGTATTTTTATAATGCAAAAGCTTCCCTGTGCAATTCCGCTGATGGTACTTTTATACTTGCACGACTGGGATAATAGTCACAATTATTGGGTGTTTTATTTGGCATTGTAACTAAAGACTGGGTTTAGCTTTTAAAGAAAATACCAGTGCTTGAAATGCTGCAAAATGTTATAAATTTTCTGGCAGGAATTGAGCCGTGTGTAAATCATTTATTGCATTAAAGACAGTTAGCACACAGCAGGCTTTTCTTCAACAGCTGCCTATCAGAATCTGTGCAGTAAAGGAATCAAAATGGTTAAAGGTGCTGTATGTCAGTTTCTGACCCTTCTAAAGCATAAAAATACCATAATATCATTGCAGATATTTAAAAAACATGCTAAGTGTACATGACAAAGTGACAAACAATGCTAAAGTCAGATATTCTGCTTTGAAAACATGTGTTACGTGCTAGAATGGCTGTCTTTAATTTGGTTCTTTTAACTCACCTAAAGTCAGTTTAGCCAAATATATTTCAGCACACCGGGTTGCCTTGGAGGGAAAACAGCGTAATTTATTCATTCAGTCAGGAAGGCTCTCAAAGCATGCATCCCTGACTGAAATGCGAGCTCTGGTGGACAATAACAGCCTCCAAAATGAGAGGCAGATTCAGTTCCACATGTCAAACTTACATACTGCACCTTTAAATACAGTAGATAGCTGACCAAACTTATGCAATGAAATAGCCCATTGGTTGACTTACTCCTGCCACAGAAAACCTTATGGATTGTGGGGTTTTTTAAAGATCCATTGAAAAAAATTTAAAAGGCAAAATAGTGATGTACCATCTTTCACTTCAATAATGCGTTTTATAATTTAAGGTCACCTAAAGCAAAATGAAAAGAAAAAAGTTATACAATTATAACAACTACTTGACGAGGTTTCTAATAACACCATCCTCAAAGGGGGAAAAAGGAACTGGGAAAAAAGCAACAATTAAATTGGTTAAATTGGCAACAATTAAATTGGTTAGAAATTGTGCCAGTTCAATGTAAAAAGTTGAGCCTTTATATGATTCAGACTTATCAATTGACTTTGAAAATTATGCAAAAAAAATCCACTGAGGAAGAAACACATCTAAGCCCGCATTAGAAGTGTCATTATTCACCCAATTAATTACTTGCTCTACAAACACAAACTGCGGCAGCTGAAGGAACAGAAAACCTTGTCTTAATTAGTTCGTATTAATCTCATCTCCCCCCTTTAAAACTGTTTTTTTTTTTTTCAACTTTGTTCTCCTAAAAGAATCAAACAAATGGTCAGAAACTATTTTATTTTTCTAAGCTATGAGGAACATGAAGAGAAATTGGCTTTGTGTTTTGCTTGGCCATTGGGATCCAGACACCATTTGAAGGCCTTTAATGGTTTAAACGATAAGGTTCCTGGTGACTGACAAATTAAAACAGCCACTCTGGAAATGTAATGAATATAAATCTCATTTATGGGGAATATTTCAGTGAACACTCTCCCTGTGTCTTTCTCCATTTCGCAGTTCACAGAGCGGACTGTTTACAGATACCCAGAGATAAGAGCCAATTAGGTCTAAGAGGTGTAGATAGTATTGTTGAAGAAAATTTCTCTTCTGCTAATATCTCTTACTCGGCTCATAAATCCCCTCACCTCCCAAAAACTGCCATCTACTCCACCCGACTGGCGGTCCCCACTTCATTCCTCTCAGTTTCTCAGGCCTACTTTTCCACCCTGCCTAACATAACATCCGCCAGTTAGCAAAACATTATAACCAACTTCCTTACTGCCTCTTTCCTCTTTATCTTGCTTTTCCTGCCTCTTCTTCTCTTTTTATCCTCTTTACCATCTGCATCTCTCAGCGTACTTCAATTACTCCTGAATGTGATGCAACCAAAACTGTAGATTACATATGGCGAAAGAAGTGCACTGTAAAAAGTGCTTAGTAAACATGTTGTCTTAAATGCAGCAAGCAGACTTTACTTAAAGTGAGTAGACACACATTGTAACTTAGAGCTGTTAAGTTTACTTAAGTTCATTTACTTAATTTTTTGAAGTCAATAGGTTTACTTACTTTTCAAGCCTAGTTAACTAATCACATTTTACTGTGTGCTTACCTAGTATATTACTTATTTCAGTATTAAAATACATTCATACTATAAATAGTACACAGTATAAAATGCTGGGATCCACACAAATCCTTCATGTTGTTCCAACACCAATCGATCAAGTTAACTTAATTGCTTTTATAAATATAAGTGGATTGAACATAAAACAATTAAGTTGTCCCAAAAAACAAATAAGAACTGTGGTTGCAACTCATTTTAAATAAGTAGAACAATTAGTAATAGTCATTTTTGAGTGTACAGTCAAAACATTGAAACCTTAATATTTTTTTTTATATTCTGAAAGCCTCTTCTGTTTACCAAAGCTGCATTTATTTCATCAAATGTCATTAAAACAAAACTATTTTGAACTTCTATTTAAAATGTGATTTAATATTTTAAAGATAATTCCTTCACGTGAAGCTAAAATTGTTGTCAATTATTTTTGGTGTTCAATAATTAATAAGGCTTATCAATGAAGCTTATTTTTGTAAAAAATTATATTACTTGTTATTAATTATAGGTTATTATAGGGTTCATCTCATTAAAGATGAAACCATTTAGTTCCTTCCATATTTTTGTGGGATTTTAGATTTAAAAATGATTTCTTTGTTTTTAATGTCACCAATTTACTTGGAAAAAATTTAAGCATTTTTTAAAGCAGGGTTTCTGCAGATTTAAATTTAAATTTAATACTTAAGACATTTTTAAGACCATTATGAATAAAATTTTAGACTTATACAAGGCTAAACGCTAAGGGTTTTTTTGCCAAATATCCCAGTTAGAAAATATTTTTACTTGCCCTATTAAAAATGATAAAATTTTAAACATTTAATAACACAATAATTATTATTTTTAATAATAATTTCCGAATATTTTAAATCATTTTTCAAATATATCCATTCACAAACCTTAACACCCATGCATAAAATTGAACAAAAATCAGTCAATTACTTGGGTCTACAATAATAATAAAATGTAAAAAATATATATATATATATATATATATTAAATAACAGGAAAATTAAGACCTGTTAAAATATTTAAGATCTACAATACAGTATTTCAGCACATTTAGGACTTTAAGACCTAAAATTTGAGATTCAAAACATTAAGACCCCATAGACCCTATAGAAATCCTGTAAAGAAAATATCTTACATTTTAAATTGAATGGTTTCCACAAAAAATATGAAGCAGCACATCAGTTTTAATAAGAAATTATTTGATTATTTCAAAAAAAAACTATGATTTCTGAAGGATTGTGCGACACTGAAGACTGAATTAATGAAAAACCTAATTTGAATGAAAGTATCTTTCAAAACATTATTTAAAAAAAAAAAAGTCCCCAATTCTTTGGTTGTATAAATACATTTTAATGATTGTGAAACAAATCAGTATGCAATTTGTGCCACAGCAATTGATTCACTAAAATGAACTGGCACAGAAGAGTAATTTGTTCTGCAATCAGACTACACAGCTTGTGCCTTATGTTGGTTTTTGCATTAGTACCAGAATTATGTTATTGCTTACCTCAGTCTCATTACATCATCAGATACGAATCAATTCTGGGATTTTTGGGTTTCACTCACAAAACACAAAAATCCTATCTCGCTGTTGCTTCCCCAGTGTTAACATTACGGAGACCAATACAGACACACAGTCAATGTATGTGCATGTATGTGAGTGTCTCTGTGTAACATGTCGACCCCAGACAGGAGGGCTGTCGGTACTGGGGGGTTAACGGCATGAATGAATTTATTCTGCCCCGTGGGAGCTGTCTCTGTTTTGCTTGAGTGACACTCTCTAGACAGATGCAGCGTTCTCCGGGACAGCCTTCACCAGCTGAATATCCAGAAGGAAAGATGCCCTCGCTCGCATCGGTAACAGAGGAATGAAGAGAGAGAGAGAGGGGGAGAAGAAAAAAAAAATAATGACAGCTTCTCTCTGGAGCTCCCTCATCTCTCCTCTGCTCCATCTCAGAGCAGAAACACAGCATTTGTTGGCGAGAGCACAACCTGACAGAAAGCGCTAACTAGCTTAGCCTCGTGAGACGCACCGAAAGCCTGACAGTCGGTTACGGTTTGGCTAAAGGGCACGACTCCTGGTCTGCGTTTGCTCATTGGAGGTGCCAAGATGTCACCCAGCACGATGTTGAACCCAAAACCCCTCTTCATCACCAACAGCTACATCCCAGATATCTCTACTCCTTCTGGCTAATATCAAGGCACAAGCAGACAGACGTAACAGATGCTGTAAAAGGACGTCTATTTGGAGAAAAGATGCACTTTTATTGTGAGTCAGTCTGCGTAAATACCAAGGGTCTTGAATAATATTTCGACTTGAGCTTTTGTTCTAAGAAGCGCAGGACTTTTGTTTTTTTTTTCCACACAATTTTGACATCTGTGAAAGTACAAAGGCTGTAATTATGACAGAAGAATGGACAAATGCAACGTTTTCACTTGAAACACTGTTGTTGTGATGTTGTGTGTCCATGTAAACACTCATGCACACACAAACACGCACACAAGAGATACATGCACATTGTTTCACACTCTAAACTAATTGCTTCCTATGGATGCTGGCATTTTACAAGACTGGGGCTGTGGGGTTTTAGCAAATGCTAATGTTTTCTTTTGTACTAGCATCATTAAGAGCATCCAAATACGCCAGTTCAGTGATCCCAGTTTACCACCAGTGCTGATAATGTGGTCTGCTTCACACTTCACTTGAGAATCGTCTTTAGGAAATTCCATTTAAAATTGAATTAATTTGTAGTAATTGCTAAAGCCTTCTGAATCTGCTCACTTTATAGGAGGAAGTATCCTGCTTCATACTCCATAGCTCTGTGGCTAACTCTAGCCCATTAAAAGCTAATAGCACTGAACCTAATCGTTTTCTGTCCCAAATCTATTTAATCCCATGCTTGAGTTAATGCTTTGTTCACCAGACGGTCTAATGTTCATCTCAGTGATAAAGATCACATAAATGCTCTCTGAGTGCACGGGCACATCAGATTGGGTTTATCTGTTTAGCCATCGTTTAGCCACCGGTGGTCGATTATATTCTGATTATAGTGTTGAATTAATTCCAAGTGAAGTTGTTTTGAAAAAAAACATTTTATAATAGTTTGTTTGGTGATCTAGACACAAAGTTTTGACTTGAGCAGCAAATATACCAAAAAATAGTGTTAGTTTTCTTTAAATGTGATTCTGACGAGGTTATTTTGAGGTTAAACCTCAAAATTTGTTCATTTTTCACAAAAATGCAATTACTAAATCTGCAATTCAAGCTACCATATTGTGCAAATGGTCTATACAATTTTTTAATGGTATAATACATTGCATTACATTATATTATACTATACCAAAGACTATAAAACACACAAAATATGTCATTCGCATTGTTTTGAATGGATAAAGTTTAACTGTCGCTAATAAAACCGCCTTCTAGTACAGTAGCCAATCGTTGATCACTACATGGTGAATATAGCCCGCCTTCTAGTACAGGAGCCAATCATTGATCGCTATAAACTGACAAAACTCCAGGGGAGGGGCTTGGACCAGACGTGAGTTTCTGCAAATTTTGTGTGAGTTGACCATTTAGGAACAAAACTTATGAGATGGTTGTTGTTTAGTTTTATTGGTAATTTCTAATATGAAATTCAATCATAAGCTTGACACGTAGCTTTGGAGAAGTGGATGTTTCCCCATTCAGACAGAATGCCCAAGCATCACGGGAAATGATTTAGAGTTAATTTATGTGCTATATTAGTTAAAATACATGGGTTGTTTTGTTATAAATTTTGTGTGTTCATGTTTAATTTGGCTTCTGTGATTTAAGCCCAATATTTCATTTATGTATAAAATGTTGGCCATCACCATCAACAAGGATAGTGTGTAAAGGAAGCACCCTGATGGTATGGTTCTGTTATGGATTGTTAATGTTCTGAGCTCAGAATAAAAGGTTTACTGATAGTGATGCCTCCTACCTAGCTTATTCTGCCAACAGAGACCCTCAGGGTTTCGTGGTTTATGGGACACGAGTGATCTCTTCACTAATGTGCTGTTAAGCGTAAAGTTATGGGCCATAAATGCTAGCACCCAACTAGCCATTCCAATTCATTAAACAGTTTAGTTAGGTTATAGTAGCTCCAGTTGCCCACATACAGCAATTATAACAACATGCATTGTACTTTCATATACATTTACAGAAAAAAAAAATTAAGGCAAATAATTTATTTTTCATTGGCTCAAGCCGTCAAATGTAGATGTGAAACCATTATCCTGTATTTTTAATTTTTTTTGTAATTGGATAAATGAACCTTTTACAAGAATTGTTTTGATTAAAGTTATATCCTTTTGTTTAGATCAAAAAGATAATTTAAAATAACTGACTTCCTTCAACAAGACAAATATGCTTTGTACCAGGTTATATAAAATTGTTCTAATGGGGAAAGAAAATAATGTTTAAGGGAAATTATTTATTTTTCATTGGGTCAATTGATAAAATTTAGATGTGAACCATTACTCTACATTTTTAATTGGATGAATGAACACTTTTTTTCAGTGTATAACATTAAAGTTAATTCAAAGTCTCTAAAAAAGTTACTCTATGAAGGTTACTTTTTGATCTAAAAAGGGCCTATTATTCGCCATCCGGTAAGGACTTGATTAATTCAATTAGTAATTTTATTTTATCGTATAATTTCATATTGTCAACTAAATGTTCATTTGTCACCTTGACTTTCTAGCATATCTTGAAAAGAAAGTAATTATGAGGTCCTGAATCCACATTAAAAGAACCACACTGAGGTGATATTAATTTTGCCCCTTCCCACACTTACTGAGCCCACTGACTACCCTTTTTAAAACCATTGTAGAATTAGCTAATTAACTGCCTAAATACCTAAAACTTTGTCATACAGTTTTACTGAAACCTCACTAAAATACTTCACTATTCCAACCCGCCTCTTTCTGAAGTGACAAAGATATGTGATTCAATCTGATTGGGTCAATTTCTATATATTAAAAAATGCAGTTCCATTTGCGATGCTAGAAGTGGCCATTGATTTGACAGATCAAACCAGCGTGAGTGACTAGCAAGCAAGATCTTAATGCTGGATCTGCAAAGTGGCTTGTTGGTGAGAGTATGGTGGAGACTTTTCCTCAAAGCTCCTAAAAGTGTCAGGATGAATTCTGTCCACAGCCGAGGGCTAAAGGATGCAAAAACTGACCAATGAGTAAACTGACAGGACGACTCATCCTCCAAACAAGAATGACTCCCAGTGGGCAAAGCCAGCGAGGCTCAGTGACCGCAGTACCAAGCATGAGGGTTTTCAGAGTCAAATTCAAAGTGACATTCAGAAAGGGAATGTTCGGCTTTGTCTGAAATCTCAGCGAATGACCCAGAATAATGCGGAAAAGGGAGGGAGGACATCCTCGCTCTTGAACTCAAAGCTTCACTGAAGAACGATAATCTTCCAACCAGGCTCTCAAAAATGACATGGTAAAACACCTATCTAAGTATCACTCAGTCCTTAAAATGCGTTACATGGAGTCATGTGGATCTCCACCACATGTTGTAATGGGTCAAACTGGAGGTAAACAGTCCCTCGAGGATATTTTCTCCACAGGCAAAGATAAAATTATAGATAGCTTTGACCGCTTTTCTCTAGTGTGCTTCAGGTTTCCGAGTGTCTAATACCAGTGTAAATAACAGATTTACACATTTGAGAGTGCAAAGAGAGTGCTTAACAAAAGAAACATCAGAAATAAGGCGAGAAACAACAAAAATACTGTATATACGCTTGGTGTATATCAAACAAATGACTCAGGCTTTCTACAAACATCATTACTCGGATCATGATTGTTTACTGTGAATGTGTGAAGGCAAAAGCATTTGCAAGTCCCAACAGGGTTATTCCCATGGGAATGAGGGACTCTAGTGAAGTAGTTTGTTCAGGTGTTTACTAGAAGTTGTAAGCTGCATAGGGAATGTCACAGAGTGTCTGTTGACATTTACTCTGAAAAGCTAAATACTGTACATCCTATCCACACAAACAAACACAAAAACAAATCTGCACCTGCAACCAGCAAAACACCAGGGGCTTCCAATAACTTGACTTTATTTTTCGTCACCAAATGAAAGGATTCAGGAGTAATTCATTCTTGTTCACGGATGGTAATTTGCTGGGAAAAAGTTAAAACACTTTCCACCGTGCACCCAGGCAAAGCCCAAGCGATGCCATTGACTAACTAATGACATGGTTGCCGATGGCAGTGGGATGACAGTGGGGAGATTTATGTGTGGAGACACAGATGAATGATTCATCAGTTCTAGGGAAGAGTGAGGCGAACACTGAGGCCAGCATCAGCGGCAGAAATCACGCACTTTAACCGAGATGTGACAGTAGACCTGCCACCTTATCCGACACCTGCATTAATGTGTCCTTTATGCAGCTTTGGGAGTAGGGTCGGTGGTGGGGACAGTGACTACCTTCGAGTGTTCTTATGGGTATATAGTGACATTTGCTAAAGGATTAGAAATTATGACTTATGTATTTAAAGTATCATATAATAAGCAAATATTATATTGTATGAATAAATAAATACATAAATAAAGACATATACACATATGCAGTCAAGCCTAAAATTATTTATGCTCCAGGCAAATTTTGACTCAAAGTTACTTTTATTCAAGCCCCAAAAACCAAGTTTTTTTATTGACCGTAAATGACACCGGCTTCTCAAAAAAGAAAACAAGACAATAAACAAGAAGCATCATTGTTGGGAAGAAAAAAATTCTCTGCTTTTATTTACATTAACAAAAAAATGGCATGTCTATGTCATCTTAATATCTTTTGGGAGAAGCCTGTGCCATTTCTAGTCAAAGCTACTTTTATTCTACTAGCCATTTTTTGAAGGGGGCCTATGATGAAAATCATCTTTTGTAAGCTGTTTGGACAGAACTGTATCTATGTAAAGTTTGTCCACAGTCATATTAGGGTAATTTAAGTATCTTTTTTTAATTTCCTGATGTTAAAATAGGATCCGAATCTCTCCCATTTTAAGGCCCACCGCAACTGCGTAGGAGTGCAGTTTGCCCACCCACCGAATTGATTGACAGCTATGTATTAACATGTCTTTGTAGTAACGTGTATAATCATATCAACCTGACAGGTCGTGCACAAAGCAACTGGGATTAGAAGATCTGTTGAGCGTTTTGTGATCATAAATCACCATCAAATGAGTTTTACAAGTTTAAAATGTTTTTAAAACAGCGCATGTTTGTAATGAATTAAAGCGAATTTACCGTCTTTATCACCAAAGCCACATGTCAGTACAATAATAAAAGCAGATGCTTCAATCCCGGTTTAAATTAGGTTTATTTTGTACATTAACATAACAAATATCCATACAGCATGGTATGTTAATGTGTATCCTGTCACTGTGTTTATGTGCGTCTTTGTGCTTGAACTTTGTAACGACATTGTGTGACTTGCCGTTGTAAAAAAGCTTGAATTAACTCCACAACAAATGCATCTAATAATCATTGGAACTATTCTTACTGTAGTATTTCTCACAAATGTTACTTGAGATCTGCTTCCTTCATGTCTGTCACTGTGCTGTTTATCTGCCGCAGCAGAGGCGGAGATTGAGGCACACTCTGACAGGCACATGGGAACGGTGGGTGGGGAGAATTAGCATTGAAGGCACAGGCAACAAAAACTGCTACATTGTGTTCAGAGCAGAATATCCAATATTCTGAAAGGTATAATAAATCTGATGGGTGTTTTGATCTGAAACTTTACAGACACATTCTGGAGACACAAAAGACTTATCTTGAATCATGAAAAATAGGTAAAATAGGTGCCCTTTAAAGTCAGAATTTGCCAGGGGTATGAATAGTTTCAGACTTGACTGTATACAGTCATGTTAAAAAGTTTGGACACCATATTAAAGTTCGTGGTTTTATGCATCAGGGCATAATAGAAAATGATATGGTCCTTGAGAGATCTTATAATTTGTAAGATAAAACTTCAGTCATAACTTTACCATTTCATCATTCATTTTTTTGTCGGCTTAGTCCCTTTATTAAACTGGGGTCGCCACAGCGGAATGAACCACCAACTTACCCAGCATATGTTTTACACAGCGGATGCCCTTCTGGGTGCAACCTATCTCTGGGAAACATCCATACACCAAACTCATTCACACTCATACACTACGGACAAATTAGCCTACCCAATTCACCTGTACCACATATCTTTGGACTGAGGGGAAACCGGAAGACACTCCACACAGAAAGGAAAACTGACCCAGCCGAGGCTGGAACCAGAGACCTTCTTGCTGTAAGGTGACAGCACTATACCTACTGCACCACTGAATCATCCATTCGCCATTTATTATGTATTAAAAAAAATTTTAGACAACATCTAAACAAAAATCCTGGTTCAGCATTATGCATATTTACTTGCAAACTTCTTTAATTCACCACACTACTAAACTCTAAAAATCTGCTTTCTCTAAAATAAACCAACACATAACACATCAGCAACTCTAAATATAGAGTTCACTGAAGTAGTCCAAAAACGAATGGTGTGATAATTTCCCATCAATTAGTCCATCCATCACTGCAGATTGGGCCAGAGTGTGATAGCGGAGTCTATTTCAGGATCCCTCTGACAAAAACCTGTGAACGAGCATACAGTGGGGGGTTCAGGAAAAACTCTCCCCTCCAAAAGAATACACATTCATGTGCTTGTGTAACAAGCATCTCTATCAAAGAGTAAAATGGCCTTGTTGAGATCCATTAGATGGATCCACATGCTGTCGTTCGCCTTTTGACAGCCGCATGTGGAGGATGTTTTGGTTAGAGTTGGGACAAAAGGATGGGTTTTGCATCATTTCAGGCTTTAATTGGAGCATGGATGTGGTCGTAGCTAAAGTGGCAGGTGTGGTGCTTTTGTTCCAGCGCCGGTGAGCTCAACATGGATGAAAGCAGGTGCAGGGATGAAACTGTTCTAAGCACTGATGGATCTGCTACCAAGCAAAGCTGAGGTAACCTGAAGATGAAGTGTGATTCACAATGTTCTGTATTAATCGCAAAGATGAAAGGATGGATGAATTGTGCACGGGTCATGCAAGCGACCAGTGATGAAACAGTGAAATCATGTGAACTTGATATGAGAGAGACAGTGGGTGAGATGAAAGAGAGGGGCAGGTCTCGTGTTCACCCCTAAAAACTGAAAAAGAGAAGGCTGGTTGCATTCAGTGCCAGATCAAAACACTGAATATTAGAGAGTGTTTATAAATGAGCACCGCCCTCTGACAACAATATTCATGCTGAGAGAGACAGAGAAAGGGTTGGAAGGATGGAGGATATGAGACTCTCGATCCAAATCCATCTCTAATCTTCCATTTCAGGCTCAGGTGAACGGAAAAATGTTTAATTAAACAAAAAGACAAAAAGGTAAGATCTACATTTCCAGAACTAAAATTGGCCCTTTCCCATACATATCGAACCCTCTGTTGACACCCTCTCCTAATAGAGCAAATTAATTGACTAAATATTTCAATAACTCTGCAAGTGTGCTTCGCCTTTACAAACGGTCTCTTTCTGGAGTAAAAGACAAAACGATATTCTGTCTATTTGGTCAGTATCCATTCTGGATCTTGCATTTGCACTCAGACTAACATAAAAATGTATGATAACATTTCATTTGTTAACAGTTATTCAATTAGGTAGCTGACAATGAACCTTTGTTGACAACATTTATTAGTCAGATTTGTCACTAAACTTTTTTTTTTTTTTTACAGCATGACATCATGGTTGCCAGGTCTGCTAAATAAAATAGCTTAAAAGTATTTTTGTGCAAATTTCTGTGGTCCCCCTGGAATTAAATTGCATTTGTTTCCATTTGAATGAACACACAGACTTGAAAACCCATTCAAGGGAACAACTTGCCAACTATACTACACTGTAGAAAATATCCATAATTAAGCAGTTTTCTGTATTTTGGCATTCATTATTTATGCTTTTGAATTGCATTAAGAGACTTTGATTGGTCTTTGAACAAGCTTTAATCTTAAAAAGTTCAAAAAAGTTAAAAAGTTAAAAAGTTTAAAACTTTAAACTTTGTTAATAAAAAAATGTTGATAAAAGTATACAACCCTTACATTTACCCTAGCATTTAGGTGAAACTGACTTTATTTTATTTGGTTCAGCTGCCAAACTGAGAAAATGTGTCAGATCAAAGGTAAAAGCAGGGCATCAAATTATTACACCAAAACATGAAGTTAAATATTTAAGTTGCATTTTAGTTATTTAGTAATTTGACAGGTGAGAAGATGGCTTTTATACTCCACTCAAAAATTAGTTCTAAAATTACGTTTTTAGCAATACAGGCAAAACTCTTAGACATCTAAACTTAAAAAATATTGGCTTGTGCATTAGTGCAGCCATACTTCGACTATGCTGCAGCCTTTTAGAGAAGCGGTAGTTCTAAAAAAAAAAATACAATGCAGGTAGTAATTCTTTTTTTGTGTGTTCTAGCTCTGTTGCTTAGAATGTTTTGCCAAGTAGTTTTAAAGAGATTCAATTTGAGAGTGTTTTTAGAAGGGAAACTAAGAAATCGTTGTTTTACGGCTGAAGTTTTTTGTTGTGAATTTTTGTTGTGCTGAGTTGCTGACCTGGGGTTCGTTCTTTGTACATTGATTACTCAACTGCTGGATTTGGATATTGACGATTTGACACAATCCAGGATCATTTAGTTCTTTAAAGCTCATACGAAAGTTGTTGTCATAGCAACAGTTCTGGTAGCTCAAACCTGCTCTGCAGCAGGTTTATTTAGATAATTTCAAGCAAAGGTATTACTGAAAGTATGTACCAATGCTGATTTTGATTTTTTACAGTAGTAACCTATAGATTATATACACTTGGTAAAATAGTAAACAAAAAGTTTATATATATATACACATTTATAATTTATAATAGTTAATATTATTTAATATTAAATAATTAATAATATTTATGTTTATATACATATACACTTAAAAAAATACATGAATAAAACTCATGCTACCTGCACTCCGAACAAAAGTAAAAAACAGGGTGGTTCTCCCAAAGGGGATCAAACAGACATTTATTAATATGGATTTTTAGATACAAATGCATACTATTTTAGGGTACTGATTCAGCTTCAGTACAATTTCTGTATGATAATAGACATGCACAAATAATCGACTGGTTTTTGTTTGTATGTTATAAAGGAATAACAATTTATGTAGTCATACACATGTTTTGACAGCTAATATTTTGGTGATTTGATGCTTTGCAAAAGTTGCAGTCACCTTTACCAATTTCAAAATGCTTTATTGATGCTAAATTATTTTCAATTCCTTAGGCCAATTGAGAAATTAAATTAGGCCTAGGCTACAATAGTAAAGAAAATCCAATTTAAAATGTAAAACTAACTAAATTGTTAAATACTCTTGATTTCCCAGAGATGGGTTGCAGCTGGAAGGGCATCTGCAGCATAAAAACTTGCTGGATGAGTTGGCGGTTCATTCCGCTGAGGCGACCCTGGAATAATAAAGGGACTAAGCCAACAAGACAATGAATGAATTAAATACTCTTGACAGATGAAAGTGTAAAGCCTGCAGCCCAAAACATAGGTGTAAAGTTGTTGCGTATCATATTTAACAAACAGTTTACTACAAATTTTATATAATTTTGCTCACTTGGATAAATTTATATTAATCAGATGATGTCATTAAGCTGCTGTGCCATTAGCTAATCGTTGCATGCTGATCATGCTTTCGAGAATCAGAATCAAAAGATCTGTCCTTCACAACACGCAGCAATCTCAGATCAGTTCATCCTGACATTCTAATATGATTCGTAAACTTGTTTGAAGTACCAAATTAGCCAGAGATCATTTATCAGGATTATTAGATCCAGGAATTGCCAAATCATCTTAAATTATTTAAACAAGGTACGAAGAACAGACCCCTGATGATGTTTGCACTCCATTTATGATTTGCTTGTTCATTTTTTAAATATAGAGAATTACAATGGAAATAAGCATGTGTCTTTGTGTTTTTTATCCTAAGCACTTTTTAAAATGTGTATGAATTAGTCTAACTGGACTTGTTTGTATATTTTTGTTAAAACTGTCAAATAAAAAAAATAAATCAATCAAGTGTTTGTTATCCGAGTTGGTACAATACCTTTATAATAAACTGCCAGCAGATTTTCTGACATTTTAAGAATTATTTCTGTAAAAATAAAAAAAATTATATTTTTTATACATTATTCCAAACTACCATAATGTATAATTGTTCAACTTTAGAGTTAAATTTTTAACATCAAAAATTGATGATCCCAATATTGCAATTTACAAACGTAGATGCACGGAAAACACTAAATGGAATCAGCTTATTTTAAATACTATAGAAATCAACATTAAAGAAAAAGTAATGTGCATTTCTAGTTCATGATGCAGTACCTAATGAACTAACTACAGTAAATTAACTTCAACATACGGATTTCATTTGAATTTTGTATCATCCTTCAAAACTGCATGTATTATGTATTTCTAAATATTTCTGTACGTAAAAAAAGCATGGCCTAAATTCTCCAGCATTTCTCTGGTCGACCCCAATTGCATGTGAATAGACGACATAGTGGGTTTTTGCCCAAACAAATCATCTGGAATCCGACTTAAGTAAACCCTTCAGTTGTGATCATATCATAAAAGCATAATCTCTGCAATGAAGCTGAATGTACAGCTGGTATATGCTCCGTGGAGATATAAGTGAAGAAACAATAAAAACATGAGCTGAATACGACCAAAATAGAAGCTCTATACAGTACAGTACAGTACGTGTCTTGCAGCCAGGTTGCAAAATGTGCTGTACACATCCACGCACATGAATCCACAGTCTAAAAGAATATGCAAATCCCAATGTGGCACTTGTGCAAAGCGTCAGGTATCAATAGGAAGCTTTAAAGTGTGAAAAAGCAATTTAAAAAAGCCATTCAATGGTTGTGTTCTGTCAATGGAGTCACTTTCACCCTCCCCAAAAAAATAAAACGATTAATGCCTGCAGGCTAACGGATGTTGCTGGCAACACACACCGTCTTAATTGCTTTTTGCAAGGTCAGGCGACCTACTGCTCCATGGCTCAGAATAAGAAGACATAATTCAAGTATGGAACATGACATGCCCTTATTCCAGCTAGGAGAATCTAGAACATCACTAAAAACCATATTACGGTCATACAAAGGTTTTGAAAAAAAACATTTTGTTTAATAGACTGAGATGTGTGTATTAGGGTGGCGCAACATTGCGATATTTGCTTATGTTATTATTTTTTAATGTGAATTTATATTTATAAATACAATTTCACCATATAATTAAATTTTTCTATTTGGAAAGAATTTATAATGTTGCATTGATTGGGATGATTCCACAGTGGGTATGCATCTCCATCTAATAACAATATCTAACATTTTGGGGTGCCCCAAAACGTTTTTGTTGTTGTTTGTGCTATTTGCAGTGTAATTCTGTATTTGCATGTGTTTAGTCAAAGATTGATGAATTAATGTTTACTTTTTGCATCTCTATCAAATCTAATTAACAATCTACAACCATTTGGGGGTATCTCGACACGTTTTCATTGTGGTCTGTGCTATTTGCAGTGCATTTCTGTATTTGCATGTTATGAGTATTTTTATGCATAACTACTTATAAATACAATCAAGAAAAAGATACAGTTGAAATAGTGTTTTATCGTTTCCCGAGTCTAACGGTATTCAAGTACAATAATTAAACGACAAAAATAAAAATAATTTAATAAAATTAATCATAGTTAAGGTTACAAATGGTGCAATTTCTCACATTGCGATATCGATGCAGAAATGACAGATTGTGCAGCCCTAGTGTGTATCAGAGTCCATCATGTATTAGAATCCTTAATGTATGTGAAACTAGTCAATTAAATAATACCGGTATTGTTAGTTAACACTATGGCTCAATCCTTACCCCTACCCCTTTTCGCTGGCCCTTAAAACCGAGGGTGAAGGGGAAGGGCTTCAAAATTTACCCCTAAGAATTGGGACAGCACTACAGCACCATCATATGTCATCGCAATCTCTTGCTTCATATGAGATTGGACGATCTCATTCAATGCTGTAGTTATTCCGATTGTGTTATTTTTTGGTTTTTATCTTCAGGAAATCACTGAAGGCATACGTTATGTTATTATAACGATCTAATGTGGCAATAAGATTGTAACTATACTGTGCATTTACACCCTGGCCATATTCATCTAAACACACCAAAAACAACACTAACATTACAGCAGACACTGTAAAAAGCTCATTCCCAGCCACTAGACTTCTCTGACAAGGTATTCGAGTGTCATCAAGTGTCAGAATGTTGCGGGACGGCTGTACAAGAGTTATGATTAGGGGTTAAAGATCGTGAAATTTAGCTGTTTTTATTTGAGTGTTTTTTTAAAGCATGATCATAAAACAAGAAAGTGGTTATGAATATATTAAAACATATGTTTGTTTGATGTAAAAATTCGTAATAATGACAAAAGATATTGATTTGTGGATCTCCTTACTTCCGGGTGCAGCTGTGGCTGGTGTATTCTGGGAAATTTTCTTACCTCTTGGTTTCGAGTGTGGTGCTGAAAAATCTTTGTTTGAAGGGGTGTATACCCCTTGCCCTTAGCCCTATGCCTACAAGCTAAAGAGAATTTGGACACCACTACCCCTTCACGGGAACATGCAAAACATGGGGTAGGGGTAAGGGGAAGGGCTAAGGGGTAGAATTGGGATTGGGCCTAAATATAACTATTTAGTTACTTACATATTTACTCACAGCATTATTGGTTTCCAAAAGGCTACATATAATTTACTTAACGTGCAATGATCAAACTGGCACATAGTTTAATTGTAGGCTTATTATACTACCATTTATGAGGGACAATTCCAGTATGAACTTTTACACTAAATCAAAATAGAAAACATTACTAAAAAAAAAAAAAACTTATATCAAGTCTTAACAAACAGTATCCTAATAAATGTACAGCTGTCAGTGTACATCCAGTTTTCCCTGCAGTTTTTCCACTCGCTGCTCTAATGCATTGTGTTTTCTTCTTGAAAATAAGTAAATGTTTTCACCTTTTGTAAAAAATAGTTGACCATACTGTGAAAAGAAGGATCTCAAAGTCATACAGTCACTACTGGAAAGGTGTCAAAGATTCAGAAGGCATTAGAAAAATCAAAGAATGAGAAAGACCTGGAAGAATTTTTCTCAAGAACAGCAGTCAGTTTAACTTCTCAGGACACACAAGAAAATGAAAAACAACCATAGCAAAATATTAAAACAGTCATGAGCTATGCAGGTAATGACAGAGAGTTATGGTTTAAGGGTGTGTAATTATTTTTTTGAAAGGAGCATTTTTTATAAACTCAGTTTTCTGAGTGGAGTACAACTGTAAAGTGGAATAGCTCATTCAATTTTTATTATCCCTCTTATTTTGCTAATATTATTTTTTAAATTCAACAATACTTATGACGCAGATTAGATGTTGAATTATTTGAAGCCAACAACATTTTTCTTGCAAGCAAACAAAGCTTTCTTGTGGCATTATTTCTCATAAAACTAACTAGCTTGTCTGCAGTCAAAGAAAAACAGATTGTCTTTTACATTAACCGCCATTTACAGTATCCATTACTGTAATTTAATTTCCACCAAATTAAGATGTAACTATAATGGAATACAGTTCCTAATATTTTCAATTTGTGGGCAGCATGGTGGCATGGTGGTCAGCACCATCACCTCACAGCAAGATGGTTCGAGCCCCAGCTGGGTTAGTTGCAGTTTTGTGTTGAGTTTGTGTGTTTTCCTCATGTTGGCATGGGTTTCCCCTGGGTGCTCCAGTTTCCCACACAGTCCAAAGAGACACGATGAATTGAATAGTACGATATGTGTG
The DNA here is from genome assembly GCF_052040795.2 of Danio rerio. Lineage (NCBI taxonomy): Eukaryota > Metazoa > Chordata > Actinopteri > Cypriniformes > Danionidae > Danio > Danio rerio. The sequence continues at coordinate 36,527,757 of NC_141033.1, read as the reverse complement.
TGTGAATGTCCAAGTGCTGGGTTGTGGCTGGAGTGGCATCCACTGCGTAAAACATATGTTGGTTAAGGGCCTACTCACACTATGCCATCCGTACCGTGCCCAGGCCCGTTTCCCGGATCGTTTGAGAAGTGTGAGTGCGCTGAATCGGGCTCAAGCACGGTTCACTTGGCCGGCCCTGGCCCGGTTGGAAGAGGTGTGCCTGAGCGCGGTTCACTTGGGCTTTGGCGCGGTACACTTGTGTGTGAGTGCAAAACGCACCAAAGCCCGAAACTGAAGGCGAGAAGTGACTTTTAAGGGGCTGTTTCATATGGATTTATTAATCCTTCTTACTGTTCAGTGAACGCAAACTGCCGTAGTTTATTAAAGACGAGAACTCCTTACAGCATGACAGCTGCGCGGCTTCAGCAGACCTCCTCATTCCTGCAGCACGAGAGCATTATGATTGTTTTTGAGCGCCAAAAGTGGCGGATTTGTTCGGCGAAATCAAATTGTCGCCGCATCCCTAAGGACTGTTTGGCGAAATATTTGACTGCATGTCACTGCATAATAAACGACTGAAACGATATAACTAGAGATATCTCCACTGTGCTGCTGAGTGAGAGAGTGCTTCTCACTGAACAGCACAGCAGCGATGACGTAAGCGTGCCGAGGCCCATTTGTGGTGTGAGTGCGGGCCGTCGGGGGAGACGAGAGGGGGGACAAGCGTGCTTTGGCCCGGTTCGAGGCAACTGTACCTAGTGTGAGCACAGCCTAAATTGATGGTTTATTTTGCTGAAGCAAATTAATGAATGAACGCATTAAACCAAAACAGAAACTTTAAATACCATTTACTCACTCTCAAGTGGTTCTAAAACTATAAAAGATTAATTATTTGGTTAAACACTAAAAGAAAACACTTTGGAGAAATCTGAAAGCCTGTTACCACTGACTTCCATTGTAGGAAAAACAAAAACGAAGTAAATGGTTCAGCTTTCTTTAAAATATTTTCTTTTGTTCTTTTGTGTGATCACAATGCAGGATGTACAACGTATTCCATGTGTCAAAGATTTTTAGAGGCTTTTTAAAATGGATCATTAATATGCAGTGGTTTTTTTTTTTTTGGACTATTTTGAGGTTTATTAATTTATTGGTTACAAAAATGTCAGCATAAATTTTCATAAAAACAAAATCCCTTGAGTAAGTGTACACGTGAGTGTGTTTGTGTGCGTGTGTATTTCTCATGTGTTTTTTTTTTTTTGTGTTTTTTTAATAAATTTTAGAAATGTTAATTTTGGAAAACCATGCTGGTGGAATAATAGCAGACTGATTACAAAATGATTTGAGCATGAAGGTTAAATGCTATTACTTCTACTGAACATGCGCAACTTTAGAAGGACAAAATGTCACCTGAAGTGCTGCGATTTGTCTGGGTTGTCTAATTTAAGCCTTGAGTGCTAAAGAGGCTAAACGGTTTCAGTCACAATGTAAACAAGTCAATATCCCCAGTGGGTGAAGACATCAAAGTCATTACACTACTGAAAACATGACTAAGTGAAAAAAAAGCTCAAGCATCATGTTAAACAAAACTGATAGACATCAAGTCTCATTTACATCAAATGTAACGCAGCCCATCAAGACTCCGTCAACACCCAACAAGATAAACAACCCCATACTGTTTATATAATCAGTTGCATCTCTGACCTGCTTCATTTACTAGAAGGCAAAAATCAAGATATTAGGATTTTGCAGTTAAGTTGAAATTTTAAAGATATACAGTATTGTGCAAGTATCTTAGGCCTATATAAAAGGTATGGGGCAAGTGCAGGGTCATTACATTTGGGTGAACTATATCCTTAATATTCAGACAGAGAATATGAGAAATATGTACACAATATTTAGAAAATTATTACTTTTGAAATCAAAAAATTAGCATCAAAAGTCCATGTTTAATGTGACCTCTTTAGCACCAAGCAATAGCTTGAACTTTTTTGTTGAGTCTTAAATTATTTAGTATTTAATATCAAGTATCTTTTTCAGCATTTCTAAAAGTCTGAAGTCACCACTACTGAAGGAAAATTTTGTATACATCTTTTTTTTTTCGTAAAAGATTTTGGAGTCAATTCAAGCAGTGATGCTTTGTTCTCCTCTCTTCTCCAAAGTAGAAATAGAAAGAGGAATAGGCTACATATTGTGTTCATCCAATTCTGCATAGAGTTGAAAGGAGAGATCAAAGATCTGCGCTATGATTATACCAAAATACAAAGTTTATTTAAGAAAATCTGAGGAATTTTATTACATTGCTTGTGATGCTTCACACATTTACATACCTAAACAAATCCCAAACAGAGACTGACAGTAGACATTAAATAATAGATGGCGGGCGCATTGATGTATCAAAGCAACATTCCGAAAGCAAACCATGCTTTCAGTACACAGACAGACAGACAGACAGACACAGACACACACACAGACACACCCCAAACAGCAGAAGGAGAGATGTGCGCCAGTCACTGAATTCAACTTAGGGGTTCGATCTCAACTTTCCACCACATACTATCTTTATTTTATGCACTATGTTTGTCAAAGTTATCTGTAGCTCAAATGACGGCATTCTGTAATTAGTTTGTACGGTGGCTCTGAACTGTCAAAACACCCTCAAAGTGCTTTTTCGAATTTAAAAAACTGAAGAAAAAAAAACAAAATTTTTATGATGGACGAAAGTTTCAGAGGCAGTATGTCAATACGATTGACAGAACGTGAGGTCAAATTTATTTTTCAACAAGCGAAAATTACAGATGAAATTTTTGAATTCAATGGGCAACAACCTTAAGAGTTCTTCCTTAGATTTAGCATGTTTTCTCTTTCTTTTTTTCTCTTTAGTTGAATATCACACTGCCTAAATGGTTGCCTATATACTGTATATAATATTCAGTACTGGACTCCGTGGAGGCCACTTCATGACTGTCTTTGTTTTATCAACTGTATTTCTCCCCAAAAGATTATTTGTAGGGGCAGACAGAATCTGTAGACGTTTTTTTGCCATTTCTGGAAAGAATTTTGTAAAACATCTGCACAGATATAACAAAGTTTTTAGTATCATGACTAAAAACCTATAATATGAAATAAAAAAATAGTAGCTTTTTAACTTTAATGTTTACAATGCAAATCAATCTAGATCCACTTATTTGGTAAACAAAGCAATTCTCTCATATCTACTAAAAGTCAGAAAATATTACTTTACAAACTGTATTGTAAACAAGTCATATGAACACTTTCATATTAGTCAATATTACAACTGAAATTAATTTAAAAACTGATTAAATATAAATTTACTAACATTTACACAAGTAAATAAATAGACTCAAAGATATTCTCAAAATCTGCAAAAATCTGCAGATTTCAGCACGCACATTCTGTGTGGGCCCAGCGATGTGTTTAGGATCATTACCATGCTGAAAAATAAAACTATTACAAATCAGATGCTCTCTAGTAGGAATTACATGACAAATTAAAAACTGTCTGTACTTTTCAGCATTCATAATCCCATCAATTCAGGCAATATTGATAAAAGTTCTAGCAGAAATGTAGATCAAACCAAGACAGAAAGTATTTTTCATTGATTCTTGCATTTTTTTAAACTCTCTCATTTGTATGTCTTAAACAATTAGACCAAAAAAAAAAAAAAATCAACTAGATGCTGTATTTTCTGGCTGTATTTTAATAAAGAGAATGACAAGTAAAACAACAAATTTAACTGGGGGTCTAAGACTTTTGCGCAGTACTGTATATAGTATATTTTCTTTCAAACATGCAAAAAACAAGTGTGGAGGGTCCATCAAATGATCATATTTGGGGGTCCATTTCATCTAAATAGTTGAAAAACCTCTGATTTAGACTAAGAAATCAAATATTTAAAGATGACCAGTAAGTGGCATTTGAAGAACATACTTTGCTGACCACATCAATTTTATTTTGATTGTGTTTGTTGTGCATTTTATTTGTGGCTCAACTACAGGAAGTCGCTCGACCGCAGCTATGCAACCCTGAGAGAGTCAATAAACTGGGTGGAAAAGTCAAAGCAGCCAAAACGGTTTACAAGAACAATTAAATGACCGTGGCCTTTTGCTCCACCCAGAGTTCAAAGCTCCATACAGTAGAAACTTTCCCTTCTGTTTACATTAGAGAGTCCGTTTTCTGCCAGATCTAAGGTCATTAGAAAGCAAAACAAGGGTAGGGAAAAATCTCCCAGAGATAAGAGGAAGCCTAGGCCCTTCTTTTTTAAGAGGAGCGAGTGAGATGAACTCGTCACAGATGGAGGTCCTCACCTCGATAAACGATAGGCGGTAGGAAAGGGGGAGAAAAGAAAACACGTTTGTTTATCTGCCGCCCCGTTGCTGATATCACTGGGTCAAGAGATAAAGCCACCCAGCACATACAAGATTTTTTTTTTTAGACTGGAGAGAGTGTGAAAGATATGAGGAGCTTTGTCTGGAGTGAAACAGGAGAAATGGATTTTAAAAGGGTGAAGAGGGAAAAAAAAAAAAAAAGTCACCTTAGCTTGAAGTCTCCTACAGATAAAAGCCCAAAGATCGCTTGCTGCCTGGATCATCATTCAAGAAGCTTTGCTCATATGAGCCCTGCTTTTGCTATGGTTTCCAATTATTTCCAAAGGATTACACTTGGCTTTGTTCAGACAGGCAGTGAAAATCTGTAGATTTGGTGGATACTCAAATGAGATTATGTTTATTGTATGTTACATTTAGGCCAAGAGAAATTACAAGGGATTTGTTTTATCAGGTAATATTAAAAATGTATCAACAAATACTGGATATAAATAATCCCCTTAAGTTTGAAGCATTAATAATATTATGAACTGTTATCTAACCCGAATATCAGCATATTCAAATTATTTCTCAACAATCACGTGATACTGAAGCATGAAGAAATGATGCTGGAAACTCAGTTTTGACCTAACAGAAAAATGAAATAAAATAAAATCAAATCAAATAGTTAAATTAAATAAAACATATTATATTATTTATAATATAAATTATTCTTATTATTGTAAAATGTCATCTTTTTTAAAGTTTGATAAATATATCAAATATATGCAGTCTTTGCAAGATAGTAACTATTAAAAAGCTATGGATTAATTAATTACCAAAAACATTTGAACTAATGTACAACTGATGTCGGTCATTTCCTATCAAAAAATGTCACTGTGCTGTGCAGTGTGAACATAGACTAAATATCCCCAAACTACTGTGACTGTTTCCACATGTTACAACATGCTTTCTTATGTCGCCAACCTTGGATTAGCATTTTGTGTTTTCTTCTTTGACACTATACCAAATGCCTTATAGTTACGGGTTAATTGGTTTTGTAGCACTGGCATCTGGGGATGGCAATTAGAGGAGACAATGCTCTTGATACGGGCTTTGATTAAACTCCCTTCAGTGCTGAACATGACAATAATCTCTTTTTTGTTGTTGCTGTTGTTTGTTTATTTGCAGACTGACGTATTTAAAGAAAAAAAACACCTCCAGATGTAAGGCTAACAGGCATATTTCCTTTCAAAAATCCATTTCAGATACACACAAAAAAACAACTTCAGAGTGTAACATCACCTACCTGATCTAATAGCCTCTCCAACACACACACACACCAATATCAAAAGCCAATTACAGCAAAATAATGAAGAAACCAAATTGCCCTCGAGACGTTTTGCATCGTGACAAATCAATAAAAAGACCATGATGACATACAACGAGGTGCCAATAAAGCGCAGAACCGTTTGACTCCCAGTCGCAGGGTCACACTGATTCACTGACAAGTGCTGTGGTAAGTAGTTTTGTCACAGACGTGTGACCTCTGGCCTTAATCAGGCTGTTTTTTTTTTTGTTTTTTTTTGCCACTTCTTCAATCAGGGAAATCGGTCACAGTGGCTGATAAGAGTCTATACAAGAGCTACAATGAAGAAAGACGAGGGGTTTTTTAGAGCACATCAGATAACATAAGAGCAGTGTATGTGATGCGAGACGGATAGTGTATCACACGTAGTAACGGTGTCCTCTTGAGGGACCCAATCAAGCGCAGTTGGCTGGCGAGATGTGGCAGAAGTGAAGGACCCTCCCTGACACTGGCACAGATGGATAAACAATGAATCGTGCGAAAAGGGCCACACGCCTGACCTACATTCATTATCTGGAGACTTAAACGGATTCCTGTGTAAAAGTGAGATGGATCAAAATTCCAGATGTAATTGGGTTGATTCCCGACCCCACACCCCGACACTTCTCTGGTCCTTCTGTCAAGTCTCGTGGTTTTTACACGTAATTACTTCAATCATGTCAAAGCGTGAGCAGAAATGTTTCCAAATGAGGGCCTGGGTAGTGTTGCTCCATCAACCGCCCACATGGGCAACCCCAGACATGGCTGGACACCTCTGATTTCATCCGCCAGTGGACGGCAAAAATGTTGTGTAATACGACCATATATATATATATATATATATATATATATATATATATATATATATATATATATATATATATATATATATATATATACATATATATATAACAGAAATACTTAATAAAATACTCATAATTTACATAAGCACAATATTACACACCATTGTTTGGATGCAGACACAAACACAAATAACAGCATTGTGAGAAAGATGCAGTCTTCAAACTAAATGTTTGCATTGAGATTTTTTTTTAGAGATTTTTTGTTTTTTTATGTTAGACATGTAATGATTAGTTAAAAAAGTGCTTTATATTTTATAAATTTTTATTATAAATTTTCATTTTAAAAAAGTGAAATCCGGTCACATGAATGACTCAATTTCTAAATATATGAAATGTAAAACCTCCACTATTGTGGATGACTCTTTCTATCCTTTTCATGGTTCCTTTAAGTCTGGTAGATGGTATGAAGTCCCTTTGGCAAAAAAGTTAAATACAAGAAGACATTTATTTCCACTGCCACTGTTTTTTTTAAATAGGATTTTCTAATTATTGTGAAAGTGTATTTATGTTTTGTTGTTGTGTGTGAGCCTATGTCTAAAGACAATTTTCTAACCCCTGAGAGATAGACAACAAAGTTTATTAAATTGAAGCAAAAGAATAGAATACTTTATATATAATTGATAAACTGTATACAGTTAAAGTGAAAAGCGAGCGCGTCAAAATTCGCTTCATTGATCTCATATTTAAAGAGGCCGTTGCAGCATATCAGCAAATCAGTTACAAACCTGCATAAAAACATGCTTTGTAGCATGAAAATGTTGCACGCTTTTTACCAAATTCATTTAACTGTGGAAAATTAAGTTGTTGTGTGAGGCTTTGCTCCACTTGATCCAATGTGTCCATATGTCTGAAATACTCTGAAGCAGCAATAATGTTTTGTAGTCAGTTAAAATGAGATTCCAGCCTTTAAAAATATATAATGTTAATAATATGTGAAAATATTAATGCACATCAACTCGCCAGTAGCTTTTTTTTTTTTTTTTCTTTTTTGTATGTCCCTGTAAGAACACATCGTAAATAATTGGAACTTAGGCATCCGCTGATCAATTGTGATCAGAACTAAAGTTAACAGAAATGTGTTCTCTGGAATCCTCTCAAACTGAGGACTTTAACAGTCTGACTGCTTGCGGCCGAACCACATCATAGTTCATTACCGTAAAGTTGACTTGATTTCAACTCTCCTCGACGCCCACACCGCAAAGATGCAGTCCGCCACTCCTCGACTCGTATCGCCGGCGGCTCCCATTGAAAACAAATGACTTCTGGCTACTTTGACGCTCTTGCAACTTTCGGTGTACGCACAGTACGCACAGTAATTAGCTTAGTTAACCTAATTAACGTAGTTAAGCCTTTAAATTGCACTTTAAACTGAATACTAGTATCTTGAAAATGATCTAGTCAAATATGATACTGTCATCATAACAAAGATAAAAGGCAAAAGTTATTAAAAAATTGGTTATTAAAACCATTATCTTCAGAAATTAGTTGAAAAAAATTTCCGTTAAACAGAAATTGGGGAAAAAATATACAGTATAAAAGTATAAATACAAGTGAAAATTTAAAAGGAGGGCTAATAATTCTTCAGTGGTATAAAATATTAATTGATTGCATTGCTTTGTCAAATCACTTAACCCCTATGTGTCATATCCACCTAGCACTTCCAAATGATGTCACAATGAATGCATAGTAAAAGACCAGACACTTACCTCCTCCACCACCAAGCAGAGAAGAGTTTGCTGTAGAGGAAACAAAAGAGAGAAAAACAACATGAGTGTCGGAATTAAAGAATACGTTCAAAAGAAGCACTTTCGCTCAAAGCAGAGCACACTATCATTCAGATGAGAGCCAACAGAGATGTAAAACCTCAAGGTCAAGAACACTCCAATGCCAGACGTTTGCACTGAATAGAGGTTTGAGGCTTCAGTGAGCTGGCAGCCATACTGCCGAATGCTATCATTACACTCCTAAATGAACGCCATTGAGCACTAAACGCCCCGGCTGCGTGTTTTCTGTCAGAGCCGAGTGGGATACATGTAGAGCCACAGCGGTGAGTTTAAGCAGACGCGAATGGGGCCTGGCTGCTTCTTTGATGCAGCGTTTCTGATCTCTGATAGTGCAGTGGGCGGCCCAGGGTCCAAGTCTGTCTGAGAAAACCCTCCCGCCAACCCGGATAAGAGCGCTAACAACAAAGTAAAAAAAAAATATCCCACTTTATTTGAGAGCGACAATCTGCCACACAAGTGTTTGTGAATTACACTGTTATGTGCAATTTGCTGCTATTCAAGTGGTCAAGCCAATAAGTGGCTTAATTCAGAAAGGGGTAACCTGATACATTCACATAAAAAAAAAAAGATTAATGTGATTAGCACTATAATAACAAAAATTACATGAAAATGAAACCCTTAATCAAATCAAGTCCATAAATAAACGTTGTTAGTTACTATTTCACTTAATATTACTACTTTTAAAGGTATTCAAATATAAAATGGAAGTGCGGTGGCGCAGTGTGTAGCACTGTCGCCTCACAGCAAAAAGGTAACTGGTTCAAGCCTCAACTGGGTAAGTTGGCATTTCTGTTTGAAGTTTGCATGTTCTCCTCTTCTTAGTTCACTTTTTAAGACCTCGCAGCTTTGTGCAATTTGACAAGCTTTTTTCTACAGCGCATTGTGTTCTGCGTCCTGATTAGCACATTGCCGTGTTTCTTGTACAGTACAGAATGCGTTCAGCTTGTCAAATTGACATAAATCTTGATTTGATCGCTAGCAGTGTGGCTCCTAAGTACTGTACAGTGTGTTTACAAGTTTTCCCCACAATGTTGACAAAGGTTCTGCACCGTCAAAGACACCTGGGGTAGCACCCAAAAGGCAGAGGAAGATGCTAACATCGCACAAAAAGTTGAACTTCCGGTCATGCAAGGAAAAGAGAAGTTATGTGGCTGTAGGGCGCCATTTCAGAATTAATAAATGAAGATCAAATGGTTTTGATCTGTTGTTTCATTTTGTAATACTGGACATATTTTCCTACAAAGGTTTGAATTTTGAAAGTGTTTAAACAAAACAGAAAAGTGTGAAAATGTTAATGTCTGTCTGAGAAAAGTGTATAATGTGTGTAGTAAGGGCTTTTACAGCCTTAAAACATCTATAATATTGTAGAAAAAAAAGCTGACTACGGTTTTCGTCTACTGTGGGTTATTTGTATGTGTGTCCGGCAAATAATGAGGGACCACTGTATTCTGAAGAGAACTGAAAACCTGTAACCATCGACTTCCACAGTATTTGTTTTTCCTACCACGGACATCAATTGTTACAGTAGGTTCTAACATTTTTCCAAATATCCAGAATACTTTCTTGTGTGCAACAGAATAAACAGTACATTTAAATTTTTTTCAGTAAATGTAAAACCTTACATGACCTAAGAGTGACCAACAGATTTTTAAAGATGTATGCAAGTACAAAGGCAAGACAAGTTTATTTAAATAGCACGTTTCATACACAACAATAATTCAAAGTGTTTTACATAAACAAGAATAAATAAAACAAGTATAAGAACATAAAAACAAAGAAAAACAAACAAATTAAAATGTGTTAAAACTAGTTTTAAAGGAAATGAAAAAGAAAATACAAAGTAAATACGAGCAAAACTATTTTAAATCTGCACTTTTCAGAAGGAATACGAAGAGAAACATCAGCATTTTAACAGCATAGGAAAGCCGTAATAGTGCACCCATGTGCTTCTGTCCTGAGCTTTCCCAAAACAACGACAGTACGGCATATCCCGGTGGGGAATCTGAGAAAGTAGAGAATAATGACCCACGAGGGCCCTTTTATTTTTACTTTCTTAAATGTTTCTTTCCCTTTGTGAAGCAAGTCTCTCTGTGGGATTCTTTTGATCTCTTTTCCCCTTGCTCCTGCTCTTTTTTTTTTTTGTCTTCGAGAATAAGCGTCTAGGTAAGCACATTAAAAAAAAACCCTGCTACCTCCACTGAGATCGACAACAAGACTAACCCCTCAGCAACTGATATCAAGGGAGACATTAAAATCCTCAAAATGGATGGGGACTTTTCTTTTACAATCTCTTATCATGCGACAGCAAGCGGGAGAACAAATGGAGAACAGCTGCTGCGAAGAAGCAAAAGAGAAAGCGTGTGCACTTTCAGAAGAATATCTCAGTGCTGCTGTGCCGGGAAACTGGCTACTCACAGTGTGATCCAAAGTGACAGGAGCTTGAGTCCGAACAGGACACAGTCAAAATCTAAACTGAAATCTACACCAGAGGGGTAATCATGCCATTTTGCAGTCTGATAGAGGAATTAATCATAAAACACATTAGCTCACTGTCTGTCTTGCTCTATATTTAAGTAATACAGTACAATTGGAAAATAATCATTGCCAAAAGCAATGGTTAAACAATGTGGTTATGTGTTAAAGGGAAAGTTCACCCAAAAATGAAACTTCTGCCATCACTTTCTCAGCCTTCACTTCATTCCAAACTTATTTGAGTTTCTTTCTTTTGTTGAACACAAAAGAAGATATTCGGGGAAAATGATGGTTAATTGGCACCCAATGACTTGCATAGTGTTATTTTTCCTAATATTGAGGTTGATGGGTGCCAGAAACTCATGTTTTACCTAAATATGTTCTTCTGTGTTTAGAAAAAAACAAAAAATAAACTCATAAAAGATGAAGGAGAATAATTCATTCATTTTACTTCAGCTTAGTCCCTTTTTTGTCAGGGGTCGCTACAGCAGAATGTATCGTCAACTATTCTGGCATATGTTTTAAGAAGCGGAAAACCTTGCTAGCCAATACTGGAAAATACACACACCCATACACTACAGCCAATTTAGTTTATTTAATTCAACTTTATGTCTTTGGACAGTAAGGGAAACCGGAGCACCCATAAGAAACGCACAGAAATGCCAACTGGCCCAGACAAGACTTAAACCAGCTACCTTCTTGCTGTGAGACGACAGTTCTAACTACTGAGTCACGTTTCACCCTGGAAGGGAATAAATGAGGTAATTTGAATTTATTTAGGTGGATTATCCCTTTTATGAAAATGTATACAGTAGTCAACATTTGAAGAGGATCAAAAAAGGTTTTCTAAAACTGTCCTGAGACAAGATTGAGTGTTGGCTGAATAGTTTTAAGACAACTTTAATGAAAGGTAAATACAGCAAAAATACTGTATTTCCATTTACAGCACCATTTATCTTGCTCTATATTTACAGTATTGTATATGTTTACTGTAAAATATACAAAACTGTTTACAATGCAACTTTAAAATACAATAAAAAAGTTATTACAGTTAAATAATGTGAAATTTATAAAAATCTAGTTTTAATTAAAATTAGTCATTTAGATAGTTCCAATGAAATATAAGAAAACTGTCTAGAAAATACTTCAATGTTGAAGGAAAAGATATATCCGAGATATATGCAATCTTAAGAGATCAAGCTGATTCTTCTTTAAACTCAGCATCACAGAAGTTGGCAGAAAGATAAAATAAATAAACAGAAAAAAGAACAAGCAGAAAATCAAAGCAGCTAATCAACAGAAAGGGCAACATGTGCTACTTCCTGTGTCATTCTAGACCTTTGCCCTACCTAACGTCCACTGTAGATAAGACCAAAACGCTCAATGGAAAAAACAAAGCTCTGTCTGTACATGATGGTTTTTTATTTTTTCTCTGTCCTGTCCGGGCCATAAATCCCAGTCAAAGCTTCCTCCTTTCTTAAAGAACTGACGAGGGCCGGTAGGACTAACAGCAGTAGGCGTCCCGCTAAGCTCGTAAATCTAACAATACAGAAACACAGAGATTGTGCAGGTCATTAGTTAGTGTCAGAAAACAACACAGACGCCGGCCTCCGTGGTGACGACATCCTCACACATTCCCACACTTCCACACACACAATCGCATCTTTCCTGTGTTTTTTTTTTCTCTTGCACTCAGGGTTGATACCAAGCAGCTAAAAGCCGCTCACACTTTCCTGTCAGGTCTACAGGGAAATACAAGTCCCACATAAAGAAAAAAACACTGCATTAATACCTCACACACACACAAAAAAAAGCAAAAATTAAGGCAAGCCTACAGCAAAGACTAGAACACAACAAGATTTTGCCTATTTTTAATTAAGCCAGAGTTTTTTTTTTTTTGATGCCATGCCAGCACCTACTGTAGGCATGGCCGGTATAAGATTTTGACATTGTTTAAAATTTTGACTAGGATAAATATTTCATGGTATTGTGATTACTGCTCTAAAATATATTCTTTCTAAATGTCTGGGTAAAAAAATCTACAACTTTTTCCCTTTTGAACACAATAGATTTTAACTTTTTTTTAATATTTTGAAACAGTAAACAAAGCTAAATAATTCAAATGAATCATTGACTTCTGCTGTCTTCATTAGTTTCAAAAACACTGATTTTCTTTAAAATGGCAACCTTGGATATATTTTTAAAAAACAATACAAAAAGCTAAAAAAAATAAATCTTGCACATACCTTATAAAAGGTAAAGCAGAAAAATTTGGCAGTTTAAAAACCTTGACTTTTCCAAAACACGGCATACCTTGAAAACAGTTAGCGTACTATACCCATCAGCACCACAGGTTATTTTTTATAGCAAAACATTAAAGTAATAAATACAAGAAAAATAAATACAGCAAAAACCAGCAAAAAAACACAAGTTTTGTTTTAAAAAGATTATTTAAATTAATATTATAAAAATGTTAATACTATTTCTGGCAAAAATGTTCAAACCTTAAACTAAATAGCTCTTTCGAATCTGAATAACCCTTTAAGTGAGTTTTCTTTACAAAAGAGTTTCTATAAATATTAAAGGGATCGTCCTTCCAAAAATGAACCGTTTGTCATTTGCTCACCCTTCACTTGTTCTAAACCTGAAGCTTCTTTCTTCTTTTTCAAAAATTTGTAACTTTTTTTTTTTTTTTTTAGAATGGTAATAAACTATAATCATTGACCACTGTATTATTTCTCTTTCCTACTATGGATAGCAATGGTTGCAGGTCTTTAGGTTTCTTCAAAATAACTTCTTCAGTGTTCAACAAATTAAGGAAACTCAAAGATTTATAACCACTTAAGCGTGAGTAAATATCTCCTTTTTTGGCAATCTATCCCTTTACAAGGTAGATAAAGTCCAATAAAATATGTTTTAGAGAAAATGGAATCTGGCAAAACATGCATTTATTAGGATATTTACCTTAAATTAAATAGCATGAGTCAGTAACTTATTTAAAATTCAGTTTGAAACTTCAGAATATATTTAATAAATGTTATTTTTTATCAATGTATCTATGTGAAAGCTATGTGAAATAAACATTAAAATGCAGTCATATTACCATTTTACAGCTTTTTTTTTAAATGGCAAAGTATTTTTAAAAGTCCAGTATTTTCAACAGAATGTGAGGATTAGAGTCAGTAAGCAGTGCAAAAATGACACAAAAACACAAAAAGATTTGTTGAGTGCAAATGCACTTACTGACTGAGTTCTGCATGCTCACAAATTCTCTTATGATAAACAACGATCTGTATATTTGAACTAAGAGATTCATTTTGGTACGTTTCAGTCATTTTAATGACTAATGTCATTAAAAACTGACATGTTTTGTTTTCATGTAGCCAGAATATAGCATGCCTTTAATTGATGAAATTATCATTGAAAAAATAAAAGACAACACAAACACAACTAATAAGATGATCATAAAACTTACCCATAGGAAAGCAAAACAATGGTATCGATGCACATCAGTTCAAACCAACAGAAAGCTATTTGGTCTGTTTGATTTACTAATATTTTATCAAATGATTTAAAAAAATGAATAACCTACTGTAAAGAACCTAAACTTAACTGAAGGTGTGATGCAATCACAACGCACAAAATGTATAAAGGAGACAACTTATTTGGTATTTGCTGCTAATTTCCCAAAAAATGAAATACTTCATTAATAATTGCCACAATTATTATTCTACTGCTGGAGAAGTATACCGTAAGTTTTTGATACATTCTGTACACACTACAACCAAGCTAAAGCACAGCATCAACCAGTTAAAAACACTCACAGAAATTGCATTTCTTAATTAATCTCATTTATAAGAGCCTGCCAACCTTTATACAAGCTTCCAGAACTTTTCACAATTTCATCCATATTCCGTTCAGTTCTACAACAATATCAGAATTTGTGATTAACTGACTAACTCCATCTGGCGTGCAGAATAAAGATGCAAGAGTAAAGCGAGCACACAGCCTGCATTAACCTGAGGCTAAACGAAAAACTGATCTGCCAAGCCCTCAAATGAACCAAGCTAAAATGCCTCACCGGAAAACAACTTGATTTTCTTGTCTGGTTTTAAACCCCCCTTGTTTTTCCTGGAGTTAGCTTTCAGATGCAGACAATCCGCTTTTTACACAATTATGATGCCTAGTTCAAAAAAAGCAACAGAATTTTTCCCTCACAGATTTATAGCCTCTCTACAAAATTAAAGCACAAGTGGATGAAGCACACAGACGCGCTAAACTTGGCGGTATATAGAGCCTATAGAAAATCATCATACTCCTTTGAAATATCACTTTGTCATACACCTTCAAATCATATTCCAAATACCTTTTCCAGTCATAGAAATGGTTTTGTAGCCTTCTCCTACAACTTTATCCTGAAGGTCTATTGAAAGCAAGGTGTAATATGAGTTGTATTGATTTTCACAGGGTATGATTATTTTCTATAGGTGATGAAGCTGAAATTGAGCTTTTTGATGTTAAGGAATTGTAAAAACATGATCTGACAGAGTACGATGTCGCAATTAGTTAAAACACAACCGAATTCAACGCTTCAAATGCACAGCCATGTACAAATTGGCTTGCAATCCTCAAAATAAGGATGATAGGTGAATCTCCCATCAGTTTACCCACACATGCCGGACTTTCCACTTCACAAAACAGCTTAACTAGGTCTGCCAGTCATTTGTAGAGTAAGCAATGGGTTGTAGATCATCACACACAGACACACATACACAGCGAAATTGCTGAAAGCTGGAAAAAAAAAATCAGGGAGAACCCATCTCATGTCAGCAAAGCTCGGCGTTAAATTGAACCAAGTCTTGTGGGTAATGATAAGACTCTTTATTAGACACTGAGACAGAAAGTGTGAGAGAGAGGTTGTGGGGGAGAAAACTAGGCTGTATTTCTTATTTGCAGCACATTAAAAATACATGCGGTTTTGCCTGGCCTAGTCGCAGTATAGTGCGATAACTCTGCTCGGCTCTTTTGTTCTTTATTGCGCCGAGCGTTCCCGGAGGAATCTGCCTGCAACTGCTGAGCACCAGAGCAGGACAAGCTGAATCAGAGAGTATGGGACCAGAACAGATCTCTCATCTCATCTCTCTCTCTCTTCCTCTCTGTACGCGTACAGTTATATAGCAGTCAAGGGAGGAAAGGGCCGAAAGCACTCACTGCCTTGCTACTCTTGATCAAAGCCCCTCTTCTCCACATCAGTGAGGTCCGTTCACCAGGCACAGCAATACAGTCCTGCATTTCTGGCAGTAACAACTGTTCAAGGAGGAATTCTCAATCTTTCTGGATGTCCTGGTATATGATGATCAAGAGATCTTCAGTTGTTACACCTAAGGCCAGCTCGAGACAGTGCTGAAATGTCTTGAAGGAAGAGAGTCTATCTAATGAGACATATTCTTGTTTAAAAAAATGAGTAATGATGGGTTTTTGTCACTAAAAAGTAAGCTAGATGGAATACCAAACCAAGCATCTACATTTTAAGATTTAAGAGGTTTCTCTCGACTGTTAAACCAGTGAACATCTTTGTAAGACAAATATTAAGAAACTGAAAATTTGACTGCTGTTCTATGAACTTGTGGAGGTGATTTCAGCAAATCTGATCAGAATGGCACATATTTATTCTGTTAACCAACAGAAAGCTCCTACTGTAAGTTTGAAAGCATTCATACATTTCTCCACTGTTCACAACAAACAATTGCTGCACCTCAATTCAAAGTCTGCATTATTTAAGTCTACTGAAGGCTGACTTCTCACCTTCCATCTTTTCTACGCTCTCTTTCTAATCCTTATATTTGATGGCAAGGCTGAATGTAAAACTAAGTCTGTCCTAATTTGAAAGCTTCATCAAATGCAGCCTTAAAATGCGTCTTTCTTTTCCCAGACTAGAAACAACACAGTTTATGGATCCTTCATAGATTAGTTCAAACTCGGTCATGCAGGGCCGGTGTCCTGCTAAGTTTAGCTCCAACTTGCTTCAACACACCTGCCTGGTTTCTAGTATACCTAGAAAGAGCTTGATTAGCTGGTTCAGGTGTGTTTAATTGGGGTTTGAACTAAAATTTGTAGGATACAGGCCCTCCAGGATTGAGCTTGGACACCCCTAGATTAGACTATCCCAAATTTCAGTGCATGGCAGTAAAGTCAGTTCAGGCGCATTGAAAATACAAAACGTAAAATACATTGCTCCGAGTACGTTTCATAACACATTTCAGATTACCAATCCACTAAAGGCACTTTTTTACATTTTGCTAATCCTAAATACAATACTTTGGGCAGTGGTTCTCAAACTTTTTTTAGCGGAGGGCTGAAAAAAAAAAATTAAGTTAAAAATATAAAATAAAATAAATAAATAACTATTAATATTATAAAATAAAGAAATAAAGAATTTATATATATATATATATATATATATATATATTTTTTTTTTTTTTTTCTTTTTGATAATTGTGCTTTTTTGTAGTTTATTCAGGTCGACAATCCTGAAATCCTGATTTACACTGATAAAAAACATTTTCCTAAATGCATTCTAGAACAGGGTGTTCAAGTTCAGAGGCACATTTAAACCACTTAAAATGCAAACAGACACAAGTTTTACCTTGCGTAATTTTTGCAGTTTTGCTGACTGGAATGTTCATTACCAACTTGTTCTAAAAATAATACTGAACATTACTTTTTAAGTTAGTTGCATTTTAAAAATGTGGGAACAAGTGGATTAACATTTTGGGGGGGGGGGGGATGCACTTATACTAGGGGTATAAAACTTTGAGCAGATATGTTGAGCACTATTAAATTTTAATATGTAATTATTCATTAGCCTTATAATATAACACAAACATATACATTATAGCTAAAGTGGTTTTACTCAGGGTCTATACAATTTAGTTTTTTTTAATCATCCAGTTATTAACTAATAGTAGTGAGGTCCACCGCAGAGCTCATTTAGCTGTCATCATTGTAAAAGGAGTGCAAATTCCATAAACTCACTGATGACAGCTCCATTCATTATCAGTGCAGTACTTTTTACTTTCCAATGTTAGTATGCTTGTTTGTCATGCTCCAAAGAGGGCCGTCTGATATTTGCACAATGTAGTGTAAAGTCTGTTGCACAGTGGACGAGGTGCAATGTTATGCTATGTTTTTAAAATGCTATTCGTTTTTTTTTTATGAGTGAAGCCAACACAGAGAGGCTCTCCACAGCGCGAGGCTGATCAGTTACTTAGCAGCGCAAGCCATTTACGGGGAAGCACTTTCAGGCACAGATAACGTTCTTTTTACAGCACTGATCATGTATTTTAACTGAAATGTAGTCAGTTAAATAGACCTGAGCATTAATTCAGTTGTTTAAGATTAACGAGATGAAAACGTAAGCGAAACGTAAACAGCGTCAGGAGCAGCAGACGATCACCAGAAATCACCAAAAGCGCCTGGCCAGGAGCGCTTATTTAATAAAAGTTCTCGTGCAGAGCTGCGTTGCTTTTCCAACGTGTGAAAGTGTCAACTGCATTCAAACGACACAAAAGTACCGCAAATGTTAAGCTTCATGTTTGAGCTCAAATTATAATAAAGAAATATATTATTGTTCTAAATGATGCAGGACACAAAATTAATCCAGTTGGATTACCACTCATCTATAATTTCTTCGCAGTCCCCCTAGCACTATCTGGCAGCCCCCAGTTTGAGAACGGTTGATTTAGGGTATGTTTTGTTGTACGTTCCAGAAACGCATCCTTTTACACATCCATGAGAAGATGGGGCTTGTCACACTCATCACACAGAGCAGCAAACCACTGACCTTTTCCGAAACACCAACCAATGTTTTCGAAAACAAACATAAGAGAAAAGTTTTACCTTGATTTTAGATAGCTTTTTTCAGTTTTGTAAACTGCGCTTCACAGGACTCAAACTCGAGCACTCTGCATCACAAATACAACACCTTATAAAAGTAAGCTACTAAGCAAACTAACCATATGCTAAAAAAATTGTCCATATGGAGATAGACAGTTCAGGCAAACCTATTTATTTATTTTGTGAATTATTTGGTGTTGTGAAGGAACAGCATAAATGTAATCCTTTATCCATTGATAATATATCCCTATAAATATTACTGGTGTGAATACTGCCCCATAACAATCATTTTACCGAGAACCTGCAATCAAACTAATGTATAAGTTTGTTTTAGTGGTTTCATAAAATTTAGACTGAAGCACGCATTTCCAACATTTCTTTGCACAAGATTTCCCATTCTCATAAATACATGCTCCACAGCATCTGCTCTGCTCACCATAAAGTTATACCAAGAGATCTGTTCTGCTTTTACTGCAAATCAACATTGCACTTGTGTTGAGAACAATTAGCAGACACAGGCCACAACAAATGATGATGGCAGCAGCGTGGGACCTGTAGAGGATGACAGAATTGCAATGGTTACGTGTAACATCCCTTTTGCTTCTTTTTAATAACCTTTTTTTTTAATGTGTCAGAGGCGTTCCGGGTGGCCCTGCCGTGCCGTGCCTGGTGAAGAAACATTACTCCGTGCCTCTCATCAAAAAGCACAGAAAGAGAAAACTAGGCTACATAATTCATCAAGCTCCACAATTTTCATGCCACTCTTAACTTGGAGTTTTTCCTCTGAAGGACAAGAAAAAGTGCTTTTAAGGAAGGAGAACAGCTTTTACTTTTCTCTAAAGACCACAGAAATACAGATTTCTCTAAAAAATACATTTCAAAATTTGTGGATCCAATATAATCATGTCAAATGTGCAGCTACAGTACGTCTATACACTAAATTGAGCTTAAATGTCCATCAAGCTGTTTTCACTATACATCAATATACATGTTCTTATGCTCTCATGGAGTATAAAAGTTGATCAATGAACGAATGAACAAACTTTATTTTGTCAAAAATACATAAATTTATACTAAATAAAAACAGAATTGCTTTAAATGCCGTATACACTCAAAATTATTCACTTTAAATAAATAAACAATGTACGTGCTATTGTACTTTGCTGTTGAGCAACACAAAAATAACAAATTAACATTGTAAAAGTAATTTTGTACACTGAATTTCCATAATATAATTGGTGGAAATAAGTTATTATTAATTACGAAATAAAAATCAATCTAATTCAATTCATGTTTTTTTTCTAGAGCGCTTTAGCTTAACATAATAGTTCTAATAAATTACAACTGTGTTAGTCCAGTTTTCAGACACTAATTTCAAAACAAACTTCACCAATTGACGAAAGTGAAGAAAAAACCTTGAGAAAAAACTAGGCTCAGTTGGGAATGACCCATCTTTAACTTCCATCTTTACTTTACTTCATTTCATTTAAAAAAGGGCCACCCAATCAAACATCAATAAATCAGTACTACTTAATACATAACCTGTAAAGAAAATCTTTCAAAATAATGCATATGGGGTATTATTTGACAAATATTAGAACAGAGCCTTACACTATAACATACACAATCTAAAAGCTTCTTTCACAACTCTCAAAACTATTATTTAAACGTATCAGCCAGCTAGCTACAAAAATAAAGACAACCTACATGAAATGTTACTTAAGAGCATGGACCAAAATAATAACAAGGCCTGTTTTCATGTCTGTACGTCATGTCTTTACCGCCCCCATGTATTCTTCTCATCACAATGGCTTAATTCATTCTCACCTTCCATCTTTCCTACGCTCCCTTTCCGATCCTTAGATTTGATGTGCAGAAGAGAAAGCAATAACAAACAATAATGGTGAAAAATAATGATGCTCCCGCTGGTGAATGCAAAGATGGACTAATGCATTCTGCAAGGTGTTATGATTCATCATCTGAGACAAAAAATGAAATAGGATGAAGTAACAGGGACACAAAAAAAAAAAGTGTCTTTCAGTAAGTCTGGCCTAAATGACTTCCATCCTTCCACCCTGAAACAACATTATAGTTGATTCAAATAGTAGTAATGTAGACGACTTATATAAGAGGCAGGAAATGGGTCAAGACTGCGAGAGAACGGACTCATCAAAAAATAATTTGTTCACTATCATGCCGGCTTGCATAGAAGAAAAGATCTGCTGCTAATATATTGTTGAGACGGCTTGTTGAAACTTGCAGGAAAAAACACATACAGTTTCAATCAGAATTATTAAACCCCCTGAATTATTAGCCCCTATGTTTATTTTTTGCCCAATTTTGTTTGACGGAGAGAAGATTTTTTTTCAACACAACTCTAAACAAAATAGTTTTAATAACTCATTTCTAATAACTGATTTATTTGATCTTTGCCATGATGACAGTACATAATACTTGACTAGATATTATTCAAGACACTTCTATACACCTTAGTGACATTTAAAGGCTTAACTAGATTAATTATGTTAACTAGGCAGGTTAGGGTAATAGGGAAAGTTATTGTATAACAATGGCTTGTTCTGTAGACTATCGAAAAATTATATAGCTTAAAGGGGCTAATAATTTTTAACTTAAAAAGTTTTTTTTTTTTTATAAACTGCTTTTATTAACCAAAATAAAGCAAATATGACTTGATCCAGAAGAAAAAAATATTATCAGTCATACTGTGAAAATGTCCTTCCTCTGTTTAACATCATGTGGGAAATATAAAAAAAAAATTAAAAAAAAAAATTCAAAGGGGGTTTAATAATTCTAATTGCAACTATAGATGGAAAAAATATGCTAGATTAAAATGACCCAATGATGACCAGAAGAAATGAGAAATTCATGGCCATATTCTCAAGCATTAGAAGCGTCAAATTTTCTAATTTTGTATTTAGCATGAAGTTGTTTACCTAAAAGCTTTTCTCTATAATTATCACTTTTTTATATTTTTGAAAACTGATGATTCATAAGATAAACTTTAAACATATATTAAACCATTTTATTGCACGAAAAGGTTCAATATAATATCATAAACAGTACAGAAAAGTACCAACAATTTTTGTTAAAAGATATTTATTTTCAAAGAGTGGATTCACATTTCAATGAGTTCATGCACTTATAAAATTGTTTGTTATTGTGTTGCAATGTACAAAGACTTAATTGAATTTAATCTCCTGTCAGTATTTAAATAATCCACCACATTATTAAAACAAAGTGGAAAATTACACTGTATATAACAAACATTATATTGATATTTTGTATCTGATTTCCCATAAAAATCATAACAAAATCAAAATTATTAAACCCCTAATTGTTTTGGTTTTAAAAATGAGCAAAAGCCTTCACTTGCCAGACTAATATTCCACAGAGTTGTACGAATATTAAAATAATACATCACCCCGATATGTAATTATGTTACCATTTACCCACCCTTGTATCATTCCAAAACTTATTACTTCCGTTTGACTACGAAAAAAGGGCAGCTTAGACATAAAACTAAATATCTCTGTGTCTAAAGGTGAATGATGACCAAAGCTGCGCCACATTTATTTTCTTTGAGTTGACACAAGACTGATAGCTAGTCCACCCAATCAAATGAGGAAAACGTGCTTCATTTTTATGGAAAAGAAAAATCCTGCAAAATAACGAAAGAATAAAAAGTCATTTGAAGTGGAAAAAAGCTGATCCGACAGTTTTGTACTTCTAATTAAAAACAGAGCTGCCAATCAAAGAGATCAAACCAATCCAAACTCACTCCGGCTTTGAAACGGCCCCTGATTGGACTTTATTCATCATCTCTGCCCACCGAAAGCCAGTTTCTACTGGCTAAACATCCCAGAGCTTTCAAACATCAGCATCATCACAACTCAATCCTGGATGCCCTATAGTTTCAGTCAAGCGGTAATGCAAAGCCTCTCCATCACGATTCCAAGATCAATGCTCATTTAAATCAAGAAGCTGCTCTAAATAAACAGGGTTTATACAGCCCAGTCCTTCAGTACACAGCTCAAATTACGTTTATACATATTTTGTATTGCTTGGTCTTGACCTAAAACAATAATTATTGCTGTATTCTGCTATTTGAGGCCATTTAATGATATATTGAGCCTATATATAATAGTATATACCAGGGGTCACCAATCTTGGTCCTGGAGGGCCAGTGTCCCAGCAGGGTTTAGCTCCAACTTGCCTCAACACACCTGCCTGGATGTTTCAAGTATACCTAATAAGACCTTGATTAGCTTGTTCAGGTGTATTTGATTAGGGTTGGAGCTAAAATCTGCAGGACACCGGCCCTCCCGGAACAGGTTTGGTGACCACTGGTATATACTGACAATTATATATGAACAAAATTTTAAGTCACATTTTTCATTCAGTTTGTGCTTGTGTGTATATTTCAAGTCACTTTTGGCCTTTCTCTCCCGAAAAACAAAACAATTTGCATCCCTTTTGAGCATCCCTGTTTTTCCACGAGTGTTGTAAAATTATGTACTTTAGTTTGAGGGTAGGCACTGGAGTCTCTTTCTAGCCTCGCCACTGGCATGGAAACCAGCAGCTTTTCATTTTTGAGCAAACAATCCATTTAATAAGAAAGTATCATATGTTCGGATACTTGAATCTGAACCTTGAGGCAACATAATCAAAGCTGCCCTGTTCAAAACATCCAAAATAGCTGGTTCAACATGGAGGACATTAAGCTCACGATGAAAGCTATACTAAAGGGTTAAGTAGTTTGCTTTGTACCATTTCCTGTTTGTACTGTTTTCATTTGTAATATTAAAAGCCATGTGGGGTCATTTTAAATAAGGAGAGGGCAAAGAAAGCGAAAAAGCAGAAGGAAGATGAAACGGAGAAAGAGAAGGAAAATGAGAAGAAGATGAATATGAAGAATTGTTCACTTCAGAAGATGTTCCTGCCTCTTGAATCTACAGTAAAAGTAAGTTTTAACACCTCAAAGAGAAAAGCGTCACGCTTGGGTTAAAATCACACGCCGATGGCGCCCACTGTTACTCGCTGAGCCATAAAGAGGAGATAAACAAGGTTATTACCTAAACCTGCATGCTATCATTAGTGCCCAGGGCCACACACAAATAAAGGCAATATCAGAGCATCATGGGCACTGAACGCTTACAGCACCATTCACCTGAATGCAGAACCATGAAAGAAAAAAATACTGCCTGTTTATTTCTGCATCTATTAATGATGCGCCATTCAGAAATCTCACAAACTTTCAAAAGCACATATGCAGCTCATACAAACGTAATGAGCACAAAAATAAGACAACATGTAACTTTTAAAAACACAAACTACTAAGGGAATTGTAACCATATTAAGCGGATTATGTCCACAGTCTGGAAATACAAAACAAAATAAATAAAGAGAAAATTAAGATGTCTTTAATTATAGTTTAAAAACATTGTGGGGGAGAGAAAAAAGAAGTGTTAACCAAAACCAGCTTCAGCATCAGAAAACAAAAGATCTGATTACTTTCTTTAGAACTTTCCAGATGTTTTGACTGAGCCAAATGACATTTCATCCAAGACGTTTTCTACAAAGAGCTTTGATGGTCACTGTGGCATCTTTATAAAGTAGTAGGCTGGGTTAACAAGTAATCACAAACACAAAATCCCTCTGATAATGCATATTTTAGCTCATTGAAGTCGTCTGTTTGTGGTTGCTTTCCAGTAGGTATTTAAAAACTGGAAGCAAGTTTCAAGTTGAAGGTAGTTAAGAAAGTATTTGAGGGCTGCATGTAATGTCTAAGATAAGTAGCAAAGGGAGGGCTTGAAGGCCAAGTAAAAGGCAATCAGCACGAATATTAACAACAGATATTTGCATAAGCTTCCATTTGAATTTCAATGGCATCTTAATGGAAGTAGGAGAGGAGGTCATATTTTGACAGCCAACATCACATACACATAAAAATTAAATAAATAAAAAAGAAAGCCTTGATAAATGTCAGTTACACTTTTTCTCTCGCACTCTTAATATTCCACTAGAATACTGCACAAAACAGAATAGTGCATATCTGCTAGGCTGTTACTAGAGTCAATGACATTGTTTACAATGTAAAGTATATGTACAGTAGTTCTTTGTATTGAAAAAAAGCTTGTAAAACACACAAATATCAAGATGCTTGAACCAAAGAGCAACAATTTGCATCCTGTTTTCCCAGTGACTTCCTGTCTCCCTTATCACAACTCGCATGAGGACCGAACTCCACAAACAATCTCTTGTGTAGTTTTCCAGCATTAGAGGCACAAATCACATTCACTAATTTTGTGAATTTAATCTTCGATACCGTCATTCCCTCAGAATGGGATTTTGATTTGTGAAATATGAGAGGTCATGACCTTTTTGATTATTGACAGCAAATAAGACACAAGACATCATTGTAACAATTGCTATTTTATCATATGCATATATGCTCTCAAAACTGCTAATCACTTCTGTGTATTAAAATTTTTAATAAAAAGTTGTATTATTTATCAATCTATTTCTAGTCTAGGGTCTCAAGTCAACATCAACGTTTATCCTAATAAACTTTATCTAGTTTAATACTTTAATCTCTATTGAGTACATATGCCAATGTTATGTACAGTTTATACTATATTATGTGCTTATTATGCTTTCCAATGACTACATTTTCCTGTGGTTTGTGATGTGGTTATAGTCAATTTTAAAAGTCTCTCTTTTCTTATCCATAATTAACTTGAATTTTCTGTTATTTTAGTAAAACTTTGTGTCATTTTTGCCAAGCTTCCTCTACAACATATATTGCCACATGGAGTATATATTCACCAGATTAAATAGTTAGGTCTATTTGGAAAGAATTCATATTTTTAGACACATTGTGAAGATTTTGCAATGGAGAGTATCTGCAAAAATATATATAATAAACCAATCACAAGCGTTGAGAAATACAGTAGCAACAATAATGTACAAATAAAATATACAGTGCTTTATGATTTTGTAGAACTCCTGGAAATGTAATAACCCAATGTAAAATACCACTGTATAGTCTTTATCGAAAATGTATAGAAACAAAATTTAATTAAATTCAAGTTTATTTGTAAAGCGTTTTTCACTATGATTATTGTTTCAAAACAGCTTTACAAAAGCAAAGTATATGGAATCAGAGAGTAAATTCAATACCTTTTAAGAGGTTTTTTAAGACTCTTTCCATACATTAAGACCTTATAACCACTTTTCTACCGTAAACACTGGTGAGATTTTAACTAACAGTATATTTCTAAAGATTAATTTAAGAAATTAATCCAAAACTTAAACATTATTCATATACTGAATAAAAAATCTATGAAATCAAGCCTATTCAGCAGGTTGGCGGCTATAGAACTGCAGAAATAATTGTATTGCCTTGGTTACTGCAGTAAACACAGCAGCAAGATGTCAAATCTAGCAGGATTTCATAAACTACACAGCATCCTGATTTTTGCAGATTTAATTCAGGCAAACTTTAGCATAAAACCATACATGGTATAATCAAAAACTATATAAAATTGAATACCTTGCTAAATAGCATCTAAGACTTTTTAATGCTTTTTAAGAGCCTTAAATTTCTCAACATTGATTTACCAACTTTTAATACTTTAAGACCCAGCGGACAACCTGAAAAGGTACACATTATTGCATTACAATCAAATTCAGAAATGTTATGGTTATTAGTACCATAACTTTATTAGTAATAATAACTTTAACTACCAGGAAGCTAATAGTTTTTAACAGTTAAAGTTATAATATATAAACATAACTAACATGTAGTTATATAGTTAACCTAATGAATCTTTCAAGTTAGACATTTACTTACATAAGTCTGAATGCTTTAGACTTAAATGATAAAAACACACAAATGATAAATCTTTTGGTAACTTTATAGATAAACGATGAAACAAGGTTTCTGGTCAATTATTTTACTGAATTGACATTGCAAACCTGCAATGTGACTATTTGCAGATGCACATTGCGATATCAATGTAAAAATGATATATAGCTATAACATCTCATAATGTACATCTAACTAAGAACTCACCACTGCCAAACAAATGCTCAATTCATGTTTGCGATGTAGGTGATAGAGAGAACAAATCGTTTAAGACCCTGAGAAATGAGGTGATGAGAAATGTGTATTCTGAGAAAATCAACTGTTTGTTGATTTTAAGTCATTTCAGTATTGGTATTGAAAAAAATGCAAACAAATAGGTTAATATAATACTTTGCGCGCCCTTGACTGAAAATTCTCTCCATGTTAATCCTCTTCACTTACAGAATTCACATGTAATGCCTACAGCTAGAAGCTAAAAGCCAAACACCTCCACAAAAGAGGGGTTGATTCACTTTGCAAGTCAAGCAAAATCTAGAGATCCTGATAAAATAATTTAGGACACTTTTCTCCTCTAAAACAATGCAAATATTAAGTTAGAGAGGGTTCGTGCTTACATGAAAGTGTGTGTGTGTGTGTGTCTATATTGAGTGTGTTACATAAACGATAGTTTGCATTTGGCAGTGGAATTCCCACAGTGTGGATAATTGGCTTACGTCTCATGAGCCTTTTATTCCTCTCAGAACTCCACATCTTCAATGCAGGCCAAATAACGACTAACGTCTTTGCATCATGCTGCCACAGCATCTGGCAGAATTCATTTTCAGAAGCCACTGACAGGAAACAGTAAATTGTTATTGGTGAATAAGTGATAACGAGCTTGAATACGCGTGGGGGTTAAGTAAGAGACTAGATTTGCCTCACTCCTGCTCTCCGGGACGAGCACGAGCTCTAATCCTGATGTTGTTTACTCTGGCTGCTAAACATGGAAGCCAAATGTGTCACCAGATCTATAGAATGCAATTATTCAGCTATAATTAAAACACTAGCATTAAAGGCAATTACGGGAAGTCTATAGAATTAAGCACTAATATGTGGTCTAATATATTTTAGATATCAACAGCAGACTGTAAACGGTCATTGAATCTACAGTTTCATGATAAAATAATAATGAATAAAATTAGGAAATAAAATTTAATTGAGTGAATGACTAGGCATAATTATAATAATAATAATAATAATAATAATAATAATAATAATAATAATAATAATAATAATAATAATAATAATAATAATAATTTCCATAACCATTATTATTTTTTTTTATAATTATTATTGTTATTATTTTCATTTCAGTTACCATTGTTTTTCATTCATTTATTCATTTTCTTTTCGGCTTAGTCCCTTTATTAATTTGGGGTCAACACAGCGGAATGAACATCCAACTTTTCCTACACATGTTTTATGCAGCGGATGCCCTTCCAGCTGCAACCCATAACTGGGAAACTCCCATACACTCTTATTCACACACATACACTACAGAAAAAGTTTTAGCTTACCCAATTCACCTGTACTGCATGTCTTTGGACTTGTGGGGAAAACCAGAGCACCGAAGGAGACCCACTCGAACACAGGGAGAACTCCACACAGAAATACCAATTGACTCAGCCGATGCTCAAACCAGCAACCTTCTTGCTGTGAGGCAACAGCACTACCTACTGCGCAACCGCATCGCCATTATTATTATTATTATTATTATTATTATTATTATTATTATTATTATTCCCAGGCAGAGGCCCACTGTTTAAAACATTATTACTATTTTTTGTTATTATTGTGATTATTTTCATTTCTGTCACCATTATTATTATTATTATTATTATTATTATTTTGAACAATTTCATTTTCATTTTGGAAGATATGTTATCAGCAGTTTACAGAATGAAACAAAAATGGGTTTTATTCAAACATAACTATAACTCCTATATCCATATATTATTAAAATAAAATCCAAAAATAATATACATATTTAAAACAGGCAAAAATGTATTTAAAAAAAATAAAAACAAACATTTTTTAATAACGAAAAAAAATTACAAATTTAAAATTGTTACACTTAAAACAGAAATGACAAAACGAAAATATATTACTTAAAACTATAACGGTGCTTAATTATACAAATATAGCACAGTGCTTTAGCCCTGCAAATAAACCTCGATGTCTAGATCACACCTTAGTTTAAATGCTAATAGAAATGTCTAGCTGACAAAATGAAAATCAGATGGAAGAAAGAAAACACCTCTTTCAAGACTTCACCAGCTGAGCCTGGTGCAAATAGGAGAAACACTTTCCGACAGCTTCCATTAGATGGACGCGAATAGTGAGATTAAGGACAAGTCAAAACTAGCTTCTTCCTTCTGATGAAAAACACCTTCAGTCTCTACCAGGGACTGTAAAATGCTCTACAAATAAATTCGCTGTAATAACAGTCGATGACAGAAAGAAAAAGATGTTCCATTGCCCTACTTTTTCAACCAAACAAACACTGTATGGCTTAAAAACACCATGTTTGAAATCGCCTCTGTTTTTAACCAGCACACCTCCGTGACCTTGCTTCTTTAAGGACACTCCATTTGAAATGCATTGAATGTCACAGCCTTCATTTCAGCATGCGCTTAACTGGACTTGGCTCTTCTGTCAGTGGCCAATCAGTTTCGACTTGCTGAGACAGGCCTCTTGTTCCCGAAGCCCAGCCTGCTTGTTTGCTGTCTTGTTTGATCTTCTCTTCCTTAACCAGATGCGGGTGAATAAAGCGCATTTTGAAAGATTCCATTTGCCAAAAAGGCCCCATGATCCCTGCTGATTAATTAGGGGCTTTTTGGAGTGGGGCCGTAAATATTAGTGTCATTTCTTGCCAAGCGCAAAGTTCAGACATGTCAGGACCCTACGGCGCGCCTGTCACCTGCTCACTAAGGTGACCCCTCCACCTTTGTGTCCACACTTTTGGTAAAGTTGCATGCATTTAGTCAAGAAGGCTGAGGGCAAATTAAAGTGAAGCAACAGATGGGTCGAATGCACATGTGATTAAAGCTTAATGCAATTAGGGCTTCTGGAGAGGAGCTGGATCAGTGTATGCATGAATGCAGGTAGACCAAACCTGAGCTACGAGATACACCTGGCTCAAGTCTACGATTTCTCCCTTTCTGTGCCTTTGGCTTCATTTGAGTCTTGAAGCAAGATAAAAATCTTATGGAAAGTCTCCATCTGTTCAATAATTTATTCATCATCATTTCTTTTAGAAAGAGGAGTTAAAAAAAAATTGGACTGGATCTTCCTCAGGGGAGGACCATGAGATCTTAACTTTCTGCA
This sequence comes from Danio rerio, assembly GCF_052040795.2. Classification (NCBI taxonomy): domain Eukaryota; kingdom Metazoa; phylum Chordata; class Actinopteri; order Cypriniformes; family Danionidae; genus Danio; species Danio rerio. The sequence continues at coordinate 36,497,839 of NC_141033.1, read as the reverse complement.
CTTCTTTTTGCTAGTCATTGCATTGTCGTGCTGTATAATTGCATAAAGTGGATTTTCTGAACTCTTAACTAATACTTTATTAATAAAACATTAACAATAAAACTTTTTAATAACATAAAAGATGACAAATATCAATAATACAATTTAATTAAATTAAAATAAAGCCTTTAAAAAAACTAATGTGAACAAAATACTTCAGACAATAATAAATCAGGCTTATCCAATAAAACTAACGAAACATTTAAACTATAGTTTACCCAAAAATATTAAAGTGGTTTAAAAACATTTCACAAAACAAGAAACGTAAAAAACCATTGGCATCCAGAGTACGGACAAAATTTGGGGGGGTTTTGTTTTTGTACCCAGACATTTAAAAAGAACTTGATTTAAAATAGTAATCAATTCATGGCTATGGCTTTCAAAACTGTTGTCTTTATGCTTGCTGGTTTATCCTCAAAACCGCTGTAGCCTACTACAGCAAGCTGCTTAAACGCCAGACTAGATCAGCTGCTCTCATCCCACCAATCTCAATATTCAATTTAAATGGCCCAGCGAGAGCCTACAGCTTGATACAATAGATGCACCACTGCTAATTTGGGATTTGGCATCAGATTAAGCTCTTTATGATATTTCTCCCTGAGCAGACTGAAAGAATGTGACACTGGTAGGATTAGACGAGAACTTCAAAGCAATGGGACTTTGTGATCATTAATGGACGTCCTAATTACTGAGGATGCACCCGAGTGCTCATCGTTCTCATCATTTACAAAGCATGACTTTGGTTAATTTTTTTTTTTTTTAAAGCCTCATTGTCACCACTTGACAAAATCTGCCACATCCCTGCACCTACAGACGATAAATACTCTAGAGTTGTTGAGATACTGGAATTAATGGATATGATACAGTAGAAAACCCTGATAAACACACCATTTTTTCGATGCCATGAGGAAACATTTCCACAGCTTTAATTAAAGGATTAGTTCACTCTAAAATTTAAAGTCAGTTATCAATTACTCACCCTCATGTTGTTTCAATTCCCCGAGACCTTCTTTCATCTTTGATACAAATTAAGATATTTTAGATGAAATCTAAAACTCTCAGACAGCATGGGTCGTGACTCATGAGACATTGAATGTACAGAAACTTTTGTTCCCCAAAGTCTTCTCTTGCTTGTTAGGTTGTGCGCTTAACTATGTGCAGTATGATGTAGTAGAGTCAGCAGTGCAACATGCAACAATGGAATTTGCCAGTAGCAAATGCATATTGAGACCTGACTGAAGAGAGAACATAGACATAAAAATTAAATTTTTAAAATATTTTTTTTTTTTGTGGGGGGGGGGGGGGGGGCACTGAAGTCACATGTAATGTTTTGTTTTTTCTCACAACCGTTTCTGTCTACAAAGGTTTAAAAAGCTCTTGGATTTCATCTAAAATATCTTAACTTGTGTTCCAAAGATTTAAAAAAAAAAAAAGGTCTCAACCTGACATGGAACGACATGAGGAGTTATTAAACATTTTCATTTCTGTGGGAACGAAAGCTTTAAACTTACAATATTTATGTATGTGTTAACTTATTAGTTTGCCAGTAATTTCAAACATGGCTTAAATGTATTTTTTTTTTTTTTTAACTATTGGTCTGTTCAAGACAGTTATTCACATTTTCACTCGCCCTGATCAAAATGTTCACTGGCCCAGCTGAAATTAATAATTAAAGGAGTAAAATTTTTATATTTCATGTTTTTTGTTGTTTATAACTATGTGACATTCTGAAAAGCTACACAATTTAGCATTGTAATAAATGTCAGTAATTAATAAAAAATTTTGCATAATAAATAATAGCTGTTTTTTGTTAATGTTAAATCATTAGACAAGTGAGCATTGTAAACAGTTCATATTAAACAAGCAAACTACAACCAATTACACATGAAACCTGACATAATGACACAAAGAATATACAGATAATAAGAGCATTTAACGTTCTTCAGGTAGGTCTAAAAGATGTTAGACTGCAGATTATAAGCTAATGTCACTTTACAAAATTTCTTCCTGCTTTAAGATAGGCATTGTGCCTTAAATATTGATATTTTATGTCCTATTAAATGTATCCAGACAATCAGTTGAAGTGTAAGAACATTCAAAACAGAACTCAGCTTTGGCATACAGAGTAAGTGACACAAACAACACACTAGTATTGAGTTTTCTACCACGTTTTGCACTTCATCTTTAAACATGAAACCTGAAATGCAGAGAGTTTGCTGCGTCAACTGTTAACAAGCCACAGAAACTCACAGGCCGGAGAGATTAAACTGTGGTGGCCCGTAACACCATATCAAACAGCTTCAAGCAACCTGGACGAGTGGAAATATCGATACTTTGACAACAATAGACTCTGCTCACTTAGAAAAGATGATCTGAGATATCTTGTAAAACATTATTTAATCCTGAAATGGCACAAAACATATTTCTTCTTTCAAGTCTGAGTGTAGGCTCACTCACTCCCACACAAACAGATTCTTTCTAACTAAGACACTCCGAAATGCAGCCTGTAGCTCATTTCTTCAGCTTTCATCTCAATTTTTGTCTTGCTGTAATGTGTGCACACCACACACAGTAAAGAAATCAACATGAAACCGTTTAAAGATATCTGAAGCTGTGTAAAAGACGGCACACCCTGTTTGTACTTGAGGTGGATCCATCAAACGGGTCTATTGAACTCCCAGAGCGCCTCTCTTCCTCAAATCTCCTGACACACTTTCATGTGAAGTCCTATCAGTCCATGCCAGACCTGAAGGAGGAAATCTGTCCAGCCTTTGCTTAAGTTCTTGTCAGGATGACAAGGAAAACCCCAAAGGTATTGTTGTTCAGTGCTATCGCTCTATCAGACACGTCTTTTAGAATGGCTGGCATGTTATAAAGGGGCCTGATGATTGGCTGTTAATAAAGAAATGTTATTAAAAAGAAGTACAAAACAAATGATTAATGATGATGATAAAATATAATCAAAGTAAAAATAAAAAAATATTGAAATATAAACAAAAGAAAATCAAACAAACTACATAATATATTACAAAATTTTGAAAGTAACATTAAATAAAAGTACAAATTTAATAAAACATCAAAAAGCTCAAAATAAATTTAAATTAAGAAACTAAGAAAATTAAGAAACCAACACACTCAAATTATTTTTGCTGCTCGTCTAAACTACTTGTATAAAATGAGCTGAAATGACAATTCTTGAGATTGTTTTAGACAAAGTAGTTTTACAGTGTGTCCAATCCACTTAAATGTTTAGAAACAATTAAGTTAACTTATTTTATTCGATTTTGTGTTGGGACAACATAATTGAAATGTACAGTATGGAACCCTGCATTTTACAGAGTAAAATTTAATTAAATTAAAATGCATAAAAAATGTTTTATTAAACAAAACAAGTAATGAAATGCCACCAAGAAGAGGCACAAACAAATTTCTAGAACTTTCTCATTCACAGCTCCTTATTGGTGGAATGATCTTGCAAACCCAATACAATTCAGTACACATCTCTTTATTGCATCCTGCTAAAAATTAAAAATAAATATTCCAAATAATGCCTGTTCATTCATTATATATAATATACTTGTTTGTTTTCATTGTTTATAATGAATTACTTAAGATATTCCTTATTTTTAAGTTGTTTTAAGTAAAAGTGTCAACTAAATTAATAAAATTGTGTAAATAGGTAAAACATATTTAATAAAACTAACTGCACACATTCCAATGGTCTAAGAAAAAGAGCCAATAACCACTGCAGAATGTGGATTAGAAATGTACTTCCTTCATTAATTAAAAAAATAAAAGTAGAGGAAAGTGGTTTGTGGATGAACCTTGTGGTCAACCCTGACTTTTAAAGCATTGGCCATCCTTTTTAGCATGATGTTTCTGTAAAGCCCAACCATTAAAACATGCCCTCTATTAGACAAGTGGTTAAGGAAAACTGCACAGATTGCAAAACATCAGGATGTTTCGAGGTTTTGGTTAAACACACAGGAAAAGAAAAAAAAATACAGCAATATCACACAAATGACAAAGCATTTACCCCTCCACATGCAGTGGCCTGGAAACACGATCAGGCCTCTGCTAGTCTTGGATTAACCTCCCCAAGCCCTTCGCGCTTAACTGAAATGGATCGCCCTCCAAAACTCAAGGACCCCCCTCCTTGCGGTCACCTGTGCCCCCTTTAGTGGGACGGTGGGGGGGCAGACGCAGAAAAGGAGGGCAGTTTAAGTCAACCCCTGAGTGACTGGATCAAATGTCACCTCACTATTTTATCCAGCAGAAATAAAAGCCTCAGTCAAGTCCTCTACTGGACGAATGCTCCCACGAGTGCTTCTCCCAGCAGCCTAGGTTTTTCCTCCGCTTCAAGGAAAATGTAATGTCGCCATCGTCACTCTCTCTCCTCCATCGCCATCCCTGAGTGGAAGCCATTCATTCTTCAATTGGACTTAATCAAGTTTGAATCGAGTAACAGGCCTCTGTCAATCTTGGCAGGCACTCAGGTTGCAGATATGCAATCTCCGATCGGGTCCCTGAGGCATATTTAACTCATATATAAATAAGGGGATTGTCTCCCGCAAATATATGATATGTCACTGCTGGCCAGACGGCGAGGATATGTTACCATCAAACAGTCTAGACAGCCAGCATGGAGATTTGCAGAAAAAAAAAAAATCAAGGAGGGGGATGTGGGATATTTTTCAAACTTTGCGTTCGCTGCATCTCGTTTTGCAGTTAGCATCCACTTCGGATGAAAAATGGGTTGGACAAAAGAAAAGTTTGGACAGAAAAAAAAAAAAAGAACACTTTCCAGAGAACTTGAATAATATTTCATGCACTGGATTCTAGTTGCAAGGGTATGGCACACTTCACAAAATGAAAACAGTGTTTCATACAGGCAGCCAAACTTAGCCCAAATACAATTACATTAATTCAGTTAAGACAATTTAATTGAAACTGATGCAGCAGGTGCTGGTTTACTGCTCGAATCAAATAAAATAAAACAAAACATAAAACACAAAATAAAACAGTTAAACTTATAAAGCTTTAAACTAACAATTAAAAAATATAAACTAAAATTGCCAGCACAGTGGCTCAGTGGTTGGCACTGTCGTCTCACAGCAAGGTTACTAGTTTGATTCCCGGCTGGGTCAGTTTACATTTCTGTGTGGAGTTTGCATGTTCTCTCCATATTGGCATGGATTTCCTCCGGGTGCTCCAGTTTCCCCCAAAATAAAAAGACATGTGGTATAGGTGAATTGAATGAGTGTGACTGAGTGTGTGAGTGTGTGTGCGTGCGTGCGTGGTTCCCAGTATTGGGTTCCAGCTGGAAGGGCATCCACAGTGTAAAACATATGCTGGATAAGTTGGCTGGATTAAGTAAACTAAAATGTTAAAATAAATATGAAATTGAAAACTTTAAAAGTAAAACTCAGCACAAAAGTACACTGTGCAAAATAAAGACAAAAAGGCATGACAACAATTTTTTTATGTTATTTTAGTTTTAATCAGTTCATGAGGTTGCAACAACACATTGAGTAACTGTATACAAAGTTCACTCAAAAACCTAAATTCTGTCACCATTTACTCATGACTCGTCACAAATTAGTTTGAGTTTCTTAATAGTTCTATTCAACACAAAAGAAGATAATAAATGTATTTTTTTTTTGTTTAACTGAACTGAAAAAAGAAGATTCCTCAGGACTGAGGAATGCTGGAAACCTGTATCCATTGACATCCATATTACACATAAAAAATGATGTTTACCATGTTCAAACTTATTTTAAATGAGCTGAAACAACAATTCTTCAGTTTTTGGGGGAGACAACTTAATTGTTATTTGTTCTATCCACTTCAGTAAAGACTGACTAAAGTTAACTTCATTCCTTCATGTTGTCCCAACACAAATTGATTCAACTCAGGGCTATGTTTTTTTTTTTTTGTTTTTTTTTTGGATGAGCCTATTTATATTTCTAGAGATTGTAAATTATGCAGCCAAAAGTATGTATGTCGTCTTTAAAACGAATGTTACGAGGTGGTATGATGCCGTTCCTTTTCGTGCTTATCAGCTGATTGCTTACCTCTGTATGGACAGCTTTCCCACTGTTACCAGTTTGTCCAGTTAGCTTGCCATTTACATCAGCTAACTTGAGAGGCAAAGAGGAGTTGACCATGAAAACAGGGTTTGAGTCCAGCAAAGAATAGTTCCAGAGAGTAAGACAAAAACAGAAGCCAAAAAATAAAATAAGTAAATAACAGGGTGAGAATCAGAAAATGTGGTAAAAATCAGACAAGGGCTTTTCTTTTTCTGGATTGCTTTTTAAAACTATTGGTTGGGTTTAGGGAAGGAGGAGGGTCAGCCGATCGGTCAGTCAGTCAGTCAATCAGTCGAAAATGGCCTTTTGTAGATTCGTGGAAACAAAAACTGCAAAAATAAATAAATAAATAATGTAGCTCCTGAGACGTATTTGGCGCTCTCCAGAAATGTATATATCGGTACAATTTCAGGTTAAGCCTGGGTTGAATTGATTGTGTGCAAATCAGTATTTTTTCAAAGTCAAGGGTAAGAAAATGATCACAGAATTTTCCCTTTAAATTAAGATGCTAGAAAAGAGCATTTGATACAACTAAAAATCAAGTTAACCCAAATACAGTAGCAGTTAGAAGAATATAACGTTTTAATAGGGACTGATACAGCAGGAGCCCGTTTACACGCTCGCTGCTCGGACGACATGCCAAGGGAGTCGACTGATGCTACTGCGCTAATGTAATCTATGATCTCTCCCATCCCAATTAAAGAGAGAAATAGCCCCTAAACAGCTGGAGGAGAAAGGCCTCTTAGGAAAGGGCAAACTGTTTTTAATGTCAGAAGTCTCATTTAAGCAGAGCATCTGCTTTTTCGGGGAGTTTTATAGGGAGCGCAGTCGTGGCTAACACACACATAGACCCGACCATCTGGAGCGATTGTAAAATAGTGTCTGTGCAGCAGAGAAACGACGGACAGACGTGCTAAAAACCCACTCGCGCTTGAGTCAGCGACGACCCCGATCCCTCTATTTCTGTCTCTATTATCCACAATCAGGTTACTCCTTCCTGTCTGCTACAAATTACAATGCCATGCTGTCTTTAGTCTGATTACGGTCTGCTGTGCTGGAAATCTTTTTTGTGCTCTGATGGAATATAATTTCTCTTCCCCTTGTGCTGTTTCTTGCCTTTTCTCAATTTCCTCTTATTGTGAGACATCTACAGTATTAAAGTATAATAACAGACATGCTATAACGCCATCAAATGTTAACTCCAAAAAATAGTAAATCTTTTATCTAATTTAACCATAATAAAGCCTGATGTCCTGAAGGACTCTATCAGCGCCGCAGCGAGCTGGCAGTCCATCTTACCTAATAGAGAAATGTTGCTACGTCAGCTAAAACCGTAGCCTGTATTTAACGGTGTGAAAGCACTGCTTGTATCCCCCGTTTAATATTCTTTGATGAAGACTTAAATTGCTCTGCGATTCGTGAATGTGGATGGCTAACATTTGCACCAATTACGGAGTTAAAACACCTTACTGATAAATTAGCTCAAGCTCTACTTCTCATTACTCAGTCATTTAATGCTTACTTATTAAGTTAGCTGCTAGATTTAATATTCACTGGACAGGATCAGTTACAGAGTTAATAAACACCATTTTGATTTAAACAGACACTGAAACCTCCAGAAAGCCCATACTCTAAGGCAGGGTTTTTCAAAGTCTAAGACAGTGGGCCTCCCTTTTGACACAACTCATCCATTGGCGCCCCCCTCCTCCCAAACACGCACGCACGCACACACACGCGCACACACACACACACACACACACACACACACACACACACACACACACACACACACACACACACACACACACACATACATACATACATATATATATACACATATATATACACATATATATATATATATATATATATATAGATACAGACAGATGTCAGACTGTTAACTCACTTTTATCATCATTTGCATGAAAGTGCAATTATTTACAGAGTAATAACAAGTTTTTTAATATAATGTTTTTAAAACAAGGATGATGGTTCAATATGAATAGAACAGATCCAAGAACTGTCCATCTTAGTCAAAACAGTCGAAGTTTAATGGGTCTCATGCTGTCATTAGCCAAAATATTTTGACAAACCACACATAAAGGTCGTGGTTCATCAGCTGGCCCTGTCCACGTAAATCCTAAACTCAAATACTGATCATCATATCGTCGTCTTTTGGGTTTAAGCCCTGAACTTGAAGGATTTTGTGGCGATGGGGCGTGGCCGAGAGCCGTGGGAACGGAGTGAGGCTACCGCGTAAGTGGATACACCTGCGGTGCGCACCTGCCTCAGATCCAACGGAAGGAGCACTGGATCATAAAATGAGGAACGAGGGCAGAGGAAGCCAAGAGAGGACCGAACCTGGACATATTTTACTTTTGCTTTCAGTTTGACGGCAGTCTCCGTGAGGAGCTGCCGTCCGTTTGTGCCGTCACTGTTATTAATAAATCATTTTAAAACTGCGTCGGTTCTCCGCCTCCTTCTTCCCGGCGGCCAAAGGGCCGTGAACTTCATTACAGCTTTGAATCGGGGGGTCTCAGAAACCGACCCATTGTATTAGCAGGCATATACCTGTATTGGCGGGCTTGCCAAAAAGAAGCGAATTCACAGCTATGGCCTTCTGGGTAAGAAAGGTTTTCTTATATTTGACGTATTATTTTTTTTTTTGCTTTAATTAAAACGTTTAAATATAATAAAAAATACATATAATAATTAAACTTAATAATTATATTTTTATTATATTATATTTTTTCCCGCGCCTCCCCTGACATGCTCTGGCGCTCCCCAGGGGAGGCGCGCCTCACACTTTGAAAACCCCTGCTCTAAGGCATAGAGGTGTAAATGATTTCACTGGGGCACTACCTTTTCATAAAGATACATTCTGGTACGTATTAGTACCTATAGACAGAGACTTTGACAATAAATGCTTGACAAAATGCTTGACAATTTTACTGCGGACTAGGGGGGGTTGTGGGATTGGCAGTGGTTAGTAGGTTGCTAGGTGACTATCAACCGTTTTCTCAGAGGAGATGACCAGTTAACAAAACGTCACTGAAAAGACGTGATATGCGAACGTCATTTGCGACCTCCAGCAGTTGATCTTCTTGCTTAAGACATGGTGGATTCACCTGATTTGTTGACAAATGGGTTGCAGATCTATTCGTTTAATGAAGAAAGATTAGAGTCTTGGCAAGAATGTCTTTGAAAAAAGTTTTTCTTTTTTACTTTACAGACGCCAAACTTACTATTAGAGGCAAAAATCTAATTGATCATAAATTATCTTTCATAACTAAACCTAAATCAGTATGCATCCCTCCCCACATTACCATAACATTATGACTGACATAAAAATCAGAAATGCCAAGTAAACTGCATATCCATTCAGCGGCTATGTGGTACTATGAATAAAAGAACAGAAGTGTTTTCAAAGCACTTAAGGCTTTGAAACATTAAACAGAGGGAACTGGTTGCTTGACTGTGTAGATTGAGATCTGAATACTGTGCAGAAAAAAAGATCTGCATGTGGAACAGGACAGAAACGATGGTGACACTGGGGAAAGTAACAAAATAAGGCCACAAAATATTAAATAAAAAGTGAATCCTAAGAAAACTGATTTATGACGAATTCAAGTAAATACGTTCAATCAACATTCTACCAAGCAAAAAAAACAGCATATCCACACACATATACACAGCTGAAGTCAAAATTATGCTTAAGTTTAGAAAGGTGGTAAGAGTCTTCTGTCATTCTTTGAGCATGTCTTGCACTATTAGTCTGTACCTTCTAGATGAGTACTAGTGCTGGTATAGCACTACATACTTTTCTGACATAAAACCACAAGTTTGAAAAACGTGCCACCGCCCAGCCTAATATATTTTCCCTTTTGAATTTTTTTTCCATTTTCTTTTATTATCATTATTTATTTTACCTTATATACCATGCTGCCAACCTAAACATTCTGGTACTGACCAGTTTATATGCTTAATTTGTAAAAATTAATGCACATCATATAATTTTTTTATGCACATCACATACTGTGTTACACAATATATGGGTTTTAGTGTAGTTTTTTTTTTTTAATACATTTTCTACTGAATTTTCTACAGAATTTTCTGAATTATTATTATTATTGTTAATATTTGTATTTTTCTTTTTGTATTTTTTTATTTGTACTGTTCTACAAATTCTATCTTTTACTTTTGTTTGACAATTGTCTTCTTTCCATCAAAAAACAATAGGGGAGAATATACAGGGGGGCTAATAACTTAGAATGACTAATAATTCTGACTTCAACTGTATATTTATTTATTCAAATATTTCCCAAGTGATATTTATTGGACCAAGTAAACATTAGGTGTATTTGCTATAATAGATTTTCTTCCAAGGATTGTCTTTTAGTTTGGCTGTAATAAAAGCAGTTTTTCATTTTTTATCATTTAAGATCAATTTTATTAGCCCCCTTAAAAAACAGATAATCTACAAAACAAGCTACATATTTATATTTCATTTTGAATTAAATGGAAGTAAACTAGTCTTTAATTAATAGAAGAGGGATTTGCCTACAACAACAATGTAATATTAGCTGTCAAACTGTCTGCTAGCCATTGTAACAGTGGTTATGTACATTCAAGGGAAAAAGCAAAATAGCAGGCAAGACGTGAAAAAAAAAAAAGTCTACATTCAAACTGACATGTCTAATCTCCATTGCACTGCATGCAACACAAAGAAAAAAGACTGCTGGTTTATTATATCCATGAGAGAAAACAGAGCCAACATCCAAGACAAAGCTCTGATGCTTTTTTTTTTCTCTCTCTCTTATTTGCATTGCATCTCTGATTTGCATGCATTATTTCTAGGTCACATGACCTCTCTTCATTTCTCTCCCTTTCATCAGGTCATTTAAATACTCAAAATGAAAGCAGCATTAGTATGCGCTTGCTTCACTGTACAAACCATTACACAAAAAATACTCAAAATGCTCTAAAACGAGCATTAAAATGCCAAATATTAGTTTATAGCCATTTTATCCAGTTTAGGATGCAGAGCGTTTGTGAACTAGCAATGAAACACATTGGAAATATTTCTGAAAGTACAACATTTCATGACACAGAATTATAGAGTGAGAAAAAGCTGATGAAATATATATAGAGTGCCGCGCAGATTTGTTATGTCACTCCCATGATATAGTGATGCAAGCTGATATGACATGAGAAACTATAAATGGTTAATATGAAAAGCATTTTTGTCTGACTCAGAAGGGTACACTGCAACACCACCTACATGCTTTGCTTTCTTATCTCCCAAATGGCTATGTTACATAAACAGCCTCCTTTCACTCACTCCAGGCAATGTGCCATTCCTTTCAGAAACAAAAAGTGCGCTCTCAGCTTGAGATCTCCACAATCAAAAAGTAAGTATTGAGTTAAAGTGACGCTAGGCTTCCACCCGACACAAGCATGACCGTAACGATCATTGCGATGAACGGTTAGTCGATACCAGACTTCATATTTACCTTTTATGAATGCCCCTGACATTTTATGATATCCCTTGCTAGTTGTATGTTGTGCGTCAACCTGGGCAAAATAAATCAAAGATTGGCATATATGGACTGAGAGCAAGAGTTTAATTCTATCAATGGCTGCTGGGAAAATATTGCATAATCACGGTGTGAGGTTTGGTTCATAAATTCAGGGCAGTGGTATGAAGATTTACGCTTCTATTTAGCTTAGCATAAGTGTTAGATAATGAGGCTAGTCTATTGTAAAACAATGAGAGCAACTTGTAAGCTCTTTAGCTGAAGCAAAATAGAAGAGCAAGTGGTTTAAACTGACTCTAAATGATCAAGGAGGACATTTTGCTTGGCTGTTGTCCTAATAGCTCAGTGCGAACATCCATGCATCCCTCTCAAATCTAATTTCTATTGGCAATTATATTGGTGCTGTAGAAAATGAGCGATCTCTGGCAAAACAGTTGGTAACACTTTAGTTTAGGTCACAATTCATGATATTAACTACTGGCTTATTACCTGCCTAATTTTAAGATAATAACTGTTCATTCGTAGTTCTGTATTGCCTTTATCATTACGATTGTATAGTATTCTGCATGCCTAATCCTACCCAAAACCTAAACCCAACTCCGATCATACTAAACTGTTAATAATTATTAACAGCTTATTAGTAGTTTATTAAGCTAGTAATGTTAGTTAATGGTTTGTTACTACTACTAGTGTTACCAAATAGTTCAGTGATGTTACATTCTAGCCAAATGTATGTAAATAAAAGCATATTTTTGCTAGTTTTACACTTACACACACATTTTTGTTTTCCACATAACATTTTTTACACGTAGAAACATTAAAAGGCAAATGATCTGTCAAAATATGTTATAACATGGATGAAAAAGTTTTTTTTTTTAAAGACTCAGAATCAAACATTTATGTAAAAATAAAATTGTCTTTAATTATTAAAATATATAAAAGATTAAGTGGTCATACTAAATTTGACTACCTTTTAAATGATTAAAAATTGCTTGGAAAATTGGTAAAATCTAGTAGTCTGAATGATAGTGGCAAAGTATTAAAAGTATTATACATGTTAAGTATTACTGGTCAAAACGTTCATTGCATCCCTAATCACGAAAACTCACAAATAAAAATGTTATTAAATACAAAATAAAAAATGTTTACAGTTTTAGTTTCATGAAGCATTAAGAGAGGAAAGAAATTTAAGAAATTACTTTTAGTATTATCTCATGACTACTTGTCATTTCTCCCACCGCCTGCATTTTAAGACTTCAGAAGCTTTTATTCCAACAAGGTAATGAGGCAGAATTAGCAGAGGAAATAAGCCATAACTAACTCTGCGCTTAAGCAGTGTTAGCGATGTGGAATCTTTGGAACTGAGCCTTCTGGCCCCCAAATGCCACAATATACCTAATCTTCTCCATCTGAAAGATGGAGTTTAACTCCACAGGGACAAAGTGCACCAGTGGCTATCAGAATGCCATTCAGACTTTTTGCCTGAGGCTTTAAGACATGTAACCAGCAATTATATTTGAGGCTAGAGAACGCAAACACAACCTCTTGGACACAGAAAAGCAGTGCAGCCACAGAAGTCAATGATCCGAGTTGCACTATAAACGACTGGACAAGCAAATTAATTCTATTTGAATGTACTTTGACTAAAAAGCCTGCTTAGCGACCATCTTTGACTGCAAGTTTTGTAGTTTGCAAATCCAAGCAGACTCGGTGGAAGCTAAAGATCTTGAATCTTTTAGATCGTTTAAATCATTCTTGAAAAGACACTACTTAACACTCGTCTATTGTTGAAGTGTGTATTCTGGGTATTTTTTATGATTATAGATGTTTAACATTTTATTTTGAATGTTTTAATTTTATTGTTACTCGAAATCAAAAGTGCTTTGAGAACCAAGTTTATTATTATTGTTTTTATTTTTGTTGTTGTTGTTTATTATTATTGTTGTTGCTGATGTTGTTATTTATTAATTCATTCATTTTCTTTTCGGCTTGGGCTCTTTTATTAATCTGGGGTCGCCACAGCAGAATGAACCACCAACTTAGCCAGCATATGTTTTACTGTGAGGGAAACCAGAGCACTCGGAGGAAATGCACATGAACATGGGAAGAACATGCAAACTCCACACAGAAATGCCAACTGACCCAGGCTCAAGCTAGTGACCTTATAGCTGTGCAGTAACATCACTGCCCACTGTGCCACTGTTATTAATACATATTCTTATTATTATTATAATAAAGATTGGGTTTGGTTGAGTTTAGAGTTTGGTCAAGTACACCTGATGTGTTGACATGTGTAGTAATACTTCCTTGCTACACAGTCTATGTCAGGCAAGCAACATATCTTAAGCATAACTTTTTCAGTTTAGGAAGTTTATACCACTCCACATGCGCTTCAAGGCACACTAGGTTGTGCATCCCAATCTGCACATCCAACCTCTCCTTCTTTTCACATGAGGATTAGAGCTTTTCCTGAGATGGAGGTATTAGGACGTGGCCCAGCGGCTGCAGAGGCTAATACATGTGGAAACGGTGGTTGCCTTGGAAAAGAGCAATCCAGGCTTGACTAACTTCACGGTGGAAGGAGGAGGGATGAGAAAAGCTAATGATGGCGCATAGCTTTTTTTTTTTTGCTCTGTGGAGAAACGGCTGGAGCCTTGCTACTTCCCAGCGAGCCCGCTAGCCCTGGAGAACAGGGATTAGACCCCGGATCAGGAGAGCTGAACTTACTGGCACTGAGTAAAAGAGCTCAAACAGTCACCAGTGTTGCTTTCTAATCCTGTTCTTTGTCATTTGAGACAATGAGCTTTTAACCCCACAAAATCCTTCCTTTTCCTTCCATATTATGACAACTGGTCACTAACGCATGATCATAGCTCTAGAACACGCCATTAAGTAATTGCAAGATAAGCTTCAAGAATTAGACAAAGAGCCTTTTAAGAAAAAAAGATGCCTCGGAGACTGCAGTTACAGATCAGCCGAAATGCTAAGAACACAAGGCGCTGAAAAGGAATTGTGCGTTAAATGTGAATGAAGCCTTAGGAACGAATTAAAGTGTACAGTCAGATGCTGCAGTAAACGGAGGGTGACCTCTGCATTTTCTGAGGGTGTTCATAAAAGTGTGCCTTCAGAATGAAAGCCATTTACTTAAACAACCCTCGCGCATGCTATAAAACTCCCTTCAACGGCCTCTGATCTGCTGACTGCGGGCCAGCATGTGCAAAAGATCAAATCCCACCCTGGATGCCAATTAGAGAATCTCTCATCATCTCCCTATTTGACTCACCGTCATAGTTGAGGGAGCCGAACACCAGGCGCTGTAAATGCAGCTCTGTATGTAAACACGAAGGCCTAATAAATGGGCCTGCCACTCATAGTGGAGATCCAATTACATTTCAGCATTGAGCTTTTGATTATCTCTTCAATTATTAAGTGGGTGTTACATCCTCAACAGTTGCTATCACAGATCGGCTAAAAGTTAGCCTTCCTGCTCATCTCAACAAGTCGTGACAGCCTGATCTGTAAAGTGACATTATATTTAAAGATGACTAGGTGTGGTATTGTATAGATGACACGTTTGTATTTATCACAAAATAGTTACCTTTAGGTTTTTGTTACCCCAAAACCTTTCAAACCAACTTTAAGAAATTTTCTTGACATGTTTTTGTATTTGTATATAAAAATATGAAATTAAACTGCAAAAAAACAAAAAAAGAAAAAGAAAAAAAAGAAAAGAAAACATTTTAGTGCTAACAATCAAATTAAAAAAATAACGAATTAAATTGCACATTTCTTTTGTAAATTAAATCGCTATTAATTGCAATTAAAGACTGAAACTTATCATTTGGGCTATTCGAAATGTAAAATAATGTAAACTTATGACAAAGAAACTCAAACTACGATTGTTTATTACAATTTAATTTAATTATGATTAAATCGTAATTTGTAGAATTACGATTGTTATTTTTTTTACTTGTAACACAGATTTCGTCATGTAAGCAACATACCTGCAATAAAACAACAAGCTCCTTAAATTGTTTGTTTGAAAGCTATATTTATTACAGAAATAAAACCAATGGCACGTAAGTGACACTTGAATTTCAAAACAATCAATGCCAATAAAAACAAAAATGATTTCCATGTTGGATTTTTTTGTGCACTGCAAAAAAACTCCAGCTTCGACATCATCTGGCACTTTCACGAAGTAGGGTATCAAATTCCTGTAAACCAACACTCTTCCACCAATCCTTACTTAATACTCACATCCAATACCTCAGTTTATCACAGGCCATGAATAATATGTTGCCGAATGAAAGTGAAACTGCCGAACTGCAGTTCAAGTCGAAAAATTAAATATGAAACACCCAAAATTACATGAAACTCTGGAGGAAACGCTCGACAGCCTGGTAACAAGACGTTAATCCTTTTGTACTGAAACTTTCCATCTAAAAGTCCTTCCTTGGGCTTATCCATATTTTCTTGCATGTCGACGACACATCGGCCACAACAGGAAATAAATAAAACTTCAACCACGTAAACTGCGTTATTTTTTAACACGTTAAATATTTCTAATTAATCGCATGCGTTAATGCGCAAATTTTGACAGTGCTAATATATACGTGTTAATCAACACGTTCCATATTTTGTGATTCACAGGTGCTTTCTGTTTATTTATGGTTGTGAATTGCATTATGGGACCTTGATCTCTGCTCTGTTGACTTTTGATTATAAATATTTAACTCCAGTTTAACAAAGTGAATTTTATTGATATTTTAGTAGTTTATAATAATAATATAACAAAAGAAATAAGAAATATACAACACAGACAATATATATAACCAGACAATAAATCCCTTTAAACTGTTAATAATTGTCATAAAAGTCACTTTTTCAAACTTTTCAAGGTTAAAAGTTGTTGGAAGAAAGATCAAGGTCCCATATTGCAATTCAAAAGCAAGAATTAACGAAGGGAAAATAAAAATAAAAACATGAATCACAAGATATGGAAATTAGCTTTTTTTGGGCTATTTTTACAGTGTACATCAACATATTTGAGAAAAATTCATTTTAATTCTACTTCTTTATTTTCAAATTTGAATTTATTTATCAGTTCCCAAGTGATAAAACCATATGGATTTAGAACTACATGACAGAACTTTCATTTTAGGTGAAGTGAGCCTTTCCCAATAAACAGTCCATAAATAATATATTATAGTAATCCTCCAACCTGTTGAACAGGCATAAAACGATATTTCAAAGACTTTGCTGAGGTGTTACAAAGTCAGAAAGTGTACAAGGGAGGTTAAGTGTGATGGAAATGTAAGACAGCTTGAAAGTGAGATTACTTGGCAACACCTTGTAAGTAATATCCTCCGGTACGCGTCTGATCCTCAGAGGAAACAGCACTGTAGGTGAGTGTGTGCTAATGAGCTTGCATTGTTTCACACCACAGTAGAGGGTATTTGCAGTTGCACATGGTGGTATCAAGTTCTGCAATAAAGTTTTACTAGAACACAGATGTTTCCTAAGCAAGTCAAACTAATGGTTAATGAGAATACGGTAGATATAGAACAACGCCTTGTAGGAATTTGCTTTCCAATTAAAAAACGAAGAAAAAAAAGTGAAGATTTTCAGAGCTGTTCACTGTTCTGAACCAATCTATTTGAGAAATGCATTTTAAATTCAAAGAGAGAGCTGAAAAATTATTTAAACCTAGGCAGCACATTTTTACATTTGAAAGGAATACATGATTTGAATTATTTCAGCTAATAAATGTGTTGATTTAACAATTCTGAAGTGGCTCAAATCTACATGAAATTAACAATAAATGAACTGACATAACTACTTATAGAATGATAGACTGACTGATTTACGTTTAATTCTACTAATGAACTGACACATAGTATTACAGGATAACTAAAACTTATGACATCGTCAATTCAGTTTATTTGTATAGCGATTTCCACAATAAATATCATGTCAAGTTTATTCGTAAAGCTATTTTTACAATAATTATCATTCCAAAAGCAACCACTGCAAGCTGCTGGTTACAGTCTATGTGGTTATGTCTGGATATCCTCGTGCTTTATGTTGTGCAAGCAAAGACACATTCTGTGTGAATGAGCCCTTAGGGAGTTGTTTATAGGTTGGACAATATGTAACAGTATATACATTTCATTTATTTAATTAATAATGTTGTATCATTAATATTGTAAAATATTTTTTGTATTGGTTGCCCATGATTTCAATGACATTAACAGGTTTGCATCACATACTAATGTTACAGAGTGTATAGAAATTAAATGAATGTAAAAATGAATAAAAAGGAAAACAAATGACAAATCAAAATATAAACAGTGTTTTGTATAGACATAATGAAAGCTCTTTGATGTATTCTTAAAGCGGAGACCATATCAACCAGAAGTAATATTCAGATTAGTGTTGTTTGTTATAGGTTAGCTTTTCCAGTGGCGACCTCATAGCAATCCGCAATAACCACTTTTTTTTTCTTTTTTTTTAAATTTAATATCCATTAATTTTTTTTGTAAATGGAGCTTATAGTGTGGACCAAAGAAACTAAATGCATTTTTTTTTTCAATATAAATATTTTTTTTCACAGTCACAAAACAATGTATGAACGTAATGAACATCCACTAATTCTTCTGTTCAAAGTGGCATTGATAAATTGTTAAATATTAAAATTTTAATATTGTGTGTAGTTTCAAAGGAAATACTCGGGTCATTATTTACTTTATTACTATTACCATTAATAATAATGATGGTAATGATGATAATAATTGAATTGAATAAACTAAATTGTCCGTATAGTGTGTGTGTGAATGAGTGTGTATGGATGTCTCACAGCGTGAAACATGTGCTGGATAAGTTGGTGGTTCCAGTGTGGCGACCCCAGATTAATAAAGGGACTAAGCCAAAAAAAGGAAAGAAATAATAATAATAATAATTTATATTAGAGTGATTTCTGAAGGGTCATGTATCTCTGAAAACTGGAGTAAGGAAGCTGAAATTTCATTTTTAAAATCACTGTAAAAAATAATTAAATTAATTTATGGATTACTTTTGAACAGTTGTTTTATAGTAACTTTACAGTTATTTATTATAGTAATAACATTTCACAATTTTACAAATTATTTTTGTATGAACTTTGCATTTGTGATTCAATAAATGCAACCTTGGTGAGCAGGATAAGCTTAAAAATGCTACTGACCCCAAACTTTTGACAGGTATTGTATATAAAGTAATAAGTTATAAGTATAGAATTCTTTTTAATTATGCAACAAATTTTTGAGTAGAAAAGAACATAAAATGACAATGACAGAAAAATAAGCAGAATGACAGAATGAGGAGATCAGAGCAATAGACAGAAGGATAAATAAGCAGGACGATGTATGAACAAATGAAAGGAAAGAAAAAAGACAGAGCCAAAGAAAAAAAGCAACACCCAGCAGAAGGCCTAATAAATTGATTGACCAATCAATTCATAGATGGACAAACAGACTTCAGATAGTCTTAATTGATGTTTTTCGAGACATTTTACTGACCACAGACCGTAGGTCAAGTGTTAAGATGCAGTACAAAATCAGCCCTTGAAGTGTGAAAGCCAGGACCACTGAAAAGCTTTATCACTCCTGACCGTTGCTGCATAAACATGAGGGAGCTGCGCGCCTCAGAGAGGTGTAAAATTTGGCAGACACTTTGCATTCTAATAAAGGATGCAGGAGGGGTGATAAAATCAGTCATCTTCTACGTATAATCCAGGACACTCTGTGAAATGCGTAAGCGCAAGCAGTTAAGATGTGAGTCTTAAAACGATAAAAAGACCCCACAAATGGATGCAGGCTACGCACACGGCACACAAGCACTGGCAAACTCAAAGGGTAAGTGTCAACAGCTTCGCTAATGCAAAATCTAAACGCATTTCTGGAGAGCTTTGGAAAGCCGGCTGATTTGAGTGATGATGTCTGTCACTCAAAATGTGGAATTGGTTAAAGCTGAGAACTTGTGACTGAACATTAAAAATACGATTACTGTTGCACATTGAGAGAGCATCCTCTTAAATCTAAAATATGGCATGAGAAAAGCAGGCCTGACGTCAAGCTCGGGGCAGATGTCATTATGAAAAATTTGCCAGCTCAACAATCAGCTGAGTGCATGAAGAGGAGCTGTTGTTTCCAGGAGCATTGAAATTCAATAGTCTGAGCTGATTCGATGGCTTTGAAAGGAATTACCTGTGCAGAACTAGAGCTGAAGGCAGCTGGAGAGAGTCGTCCTCCCTCTCTACCCCTCAATCAAGCAGCATTTTCTTCCTCCGTCGCTGTTTGTTTTCGCCGCACTTTCCCTAAATTAGTAATTACAGTCACACAAACCAATCTTGCCATGGCGGCTTGTGAACCCAGAGACACACCTGCTGAAACTACATAAACAAATAGCTTGTTAAGCACCGTATAACACCCCAAAAAACTAATGAGGGACATGGTGTACAACCACAGTTTAAGAGCGACACAAATAAAAGGCCAAACTAGCAGTTCACATAAACACCACTTGAGGTTATAAGGAAAAAAGAAAAAGAAAACACATCCACAAACCACATAGCCAGTCTGTTGAGCAAAAATCATTACTGACAACAAATATTTATTCTATTCTAGTCTATTTTTGTTTACAGCATACAATATCATCCATACATGTTTTTTTTCTTCATTTAGTTTCAAGTAAAATATTGGTCATTTGTATTTAATTTAAATTAAAACTAACTTTTTCTTTTTTAAAAGAAAAAACATATAATTAAAAATAATTAAATTAAAACTAAAAAAAAAAAAACTGAAATACTATGACTACAATGAAAAACTTTATGGACCTATTTTTAAAAACAGAAAAATTAAATCAAATTATAAAAACTGAAAAGATGGAATATTTGCTCAAAACTAAAATAACAACAAAATATAATGTATTGAAATATATTATGCTTAAATTACAGGACTGTGTAATGCTTGATTCTAATTGGTCAGTGAACTAACTAAGGTATGCAACTATTTTTAAAAATCCATCACTAAAGTACTTATAGACAGGTTGCATTAAAGTGTAAAGTCCCCAAGAAATCAAAACTAACCATATGATTGTGTTAGCTCACATTGCTAGTTTTGTGGTAAACAATTTATCTGTGCATGAAAAAATAAAATAGTTTGCCCTTCTAATCTTTAAATGAAATCTGAAAATGAACTTCCAGTTTGCTTTCAGTTAATTTATCAGATTATGTGATTTTGAGGTAATGGGTGTTTGCCAAAGTCTCTTTGACTGTGATTTCAATACATACATGTGGGTTGAGCACTCAACTTTATGTTTGAAAGCTTTCAGAGTTATGGAGGCCATACTTAATTAACTTATTCAATTTTCTTGTATTTTTTTGTTATCATTTGTAAAAAAAAGTATTATAAGTCGTATAAATGTTTTTTGTTATGTTATGTGCTGATAAAAAAGATGGTTTTAAATAAAATATTTAAAGTAAAAATTAATGAAAATATACACAAAATAATGTGGCTGTATCACCACTTTATGTATGCATTACACTAATAATTCAACAGCCTGTCATCAGTAATTCTAAATACAATTTTCTGAAAAAACAATACTCTACCTCTGTCATACATTAAAAGTGTGATATAGACTTTCCTTTTTTTCCCTAAAATTAGAATGCAAAACTTAGCTTTCATTCTATTTAAATAAATTTATTTTCTTTTCTTACTTTCCAGAACAACAAAAAAAAACTTATGAGACATACTGTGTGATAAAACTGTGGTCGTGTTGCCCAAACAGTTGTACAGATCACTTCTAATCATCTCTCTCACATCCTGGCAGCTCTTTCCTTTGGCAGAAATAACCGAAACTCGTTTGAGAATCCTAAATCCATCTTCTTTGGAGTTTCAAAAGGTGATTTATAATCTAGTCCATAAAAGAAGGAAAGAGAGGAAGAAACTTCTCCAAAAAAATCCCTCAAAAAAAGCCACAGCAGGATCACTGGACCACCATCTTTGTCCTTTTAGTTTGCTTGATTTGTTTTGTTTTCAGAGGCCTTTATAGCAGGAGACCAAGAGAAAGCACCATGAGGCCGTGGCAAACTGCTGTGTCTGGCTACAGTTTTGCACAACAAGCAGATGGACTCCCAAACACAAAGTCAAAAGACATTGCGACGTTATCCAAAGCACCGCAGTACAGCACTGCCGTTTGATACAGTGCTAGATATGTTAGCTCTGTAGCATGACATCCACAAATAACTGAACTTTTAAATGATATCTGCTCAAATCAGACTTATTAGTGAGTGCCCTGAACTTCTGTGTTTGCGAGACACCAAGCGCAGTAGGGAGCACCATAACAGCTCTGTAAACCACGATCTGTCATATGACTGCGACACATACAGGACACACAAACAAATCTCTACTTTGGGTTCACTCTAAAGTTCTCCAGGGAAACCCTGGGTGAATAAAGGGACATGGCCGTTTACTAAACACAGAGGCCAGAGGCTCAACTTGCAGACAGGAAGTGTGATGAGCGGCAACAACACAGATCAGGTACAACAGAGCCAGACTGTGATCTCCACATTAGTTACGAAAAGAGGGAGCATATTATATGCAAGCCAAAACACTAAAGTAAACAGTCAAGTAAGTAAATGAGGTAAATCTTATTTAATTTCTCTTGTCATTTACAATTTATCCCTCCAAGATGCAAGTTTATGTCAAAATGTAGTTGTATTTTTTTAAACTGTGACTTTATATCTCGAGAGAATCAATTTTATCTTTAATATAGTGGGTAAACTTTGTGTTTTTAAACTTTTCAGTGTTTAGACTTTCACTGTAAACAGACACACAACTAATCGCACATTCATATGTTCCGTGTTACACAATACTTAAGAAATATTTGTAATACTCTGATTTGCTGTTTTTGTAGTAGTAAAGGGGTGACCCAGAGTGTATTTTTAAGGCTTGGTTGTGTTAATAAGATACAAAGCAACGTGTGCTTATGCTTCACTTGTATAAAATCACGTTATTTTTTCATTTATCTTACTTTGATTATACACAGCTACTCCGCTAACACTAAAATGACTGTCATATTTCCTTGTTCCTCTGAAAGGCCCATCTTCAAGAGGTTCTGATTGGTCAGCTAACATAATGTGCTGTGATTCGCAGATTGGCTCCACATCACCTGAAAGTGTCACGTCACTACAAGCATGTGCTTTTGCGCTGTGTAAATACCATCAGTCAGTGTAGCTGACAGAGAAATTACAGAGAACACAGCTGAACCTCACGCCTGCTCTCTAAATTAAAATCTGACAAGGGTCTTTTGCATATATTTGGAATAAGCATGTGTAAGTAATGCTCACTTATCTTTTGCAAGGTTGTTATTTGACATGTAGAAGGGACGGACAGAGGCCGCATAGAGAGACACAGCAGCGCTGGTGAAAAGTATGTGTTTACAGCGGTTTGGCGGATAAATATGATATTGTAGCTAAATTTTTAGCGGTGCTAAAAAGCATTTCCCATTGTTTACATCATTGTTTACGTCCTTGCTTCAACATACCATTAACGCTAGAAACTATGCATGTAGTTGATCAATTTTAACAAATAAACAGATTTCTATTATGGTTGGAGGAGTTTTTACCCAAGTCCAGCTGAACTGGGAGAGATTCTGGAAGCTGTCCTTTTGCTAAATGCTAGCTATATATTTTATATTCTCTGGAACATAATTAAAATTAAACTGTAAGCACTTTTCTCTTTGTGTCGTGTCCTTTGGTAGCCCAAATACGAAACAAAACAAGCTCTGTGAAAATAGCAGAGTTTGGACAGCATTTTAGCTTTCTCTGCTACATTACAGCGCCTCTGGCCACGCCGCTTCACTGCACTTGTGATCTCAGTAACCTGCCGTATTTATTGTAGTTCCCAAATTTCATTTGCTGCGGGCTTTGCTAAGCTAACTCTATAAAAGCCAATGTCTCCCTTTGCATTGAACTTTGAGCGTATTACATTCAGAGAAATTGTTTGGTATTGTTGTTGTCACACAGCTACATTACACTAAAGTTTCAAATTTAATCTTGTGGTGGACCACCCCTTTTACGTTAAAATGATTGTGATGCTAAGTAATTTAGATTTTACACATACTGTAAAAAAAAAGTTAAGTTCCACACAATCAATTTGTCTTGGGACAACATGAAGGAATTAAGGTAACTTATTAGTTTTAACTACTTCATGGATTTAACATAAACTGATTAAAGTTGTCCTAAAAATAATCAACTATTTTTGAGTGCATGTCACTTACTGTCACTTTTGCGGAATACGAAAAAAAACCTGAAGGTAAACTTATAACATTAATAAATTTCACTTTCAATTCTCCTTCCTTTCAGTATCCTTTTATTACTTTGCTTTAAATTCAACTAAACATTCAAAGATGAAATCATCATGAATGATGTACTGGCTCCCAATCAGAACAGTCGTCACTTCCTAAGCTTTACAGTCAGTACATGATCACGCACAAGCATAACTGACATGTTCTGACAGGGCATTTCAGGGTCAGGTAAAATACAGTGAGAAGGTAAGGATTAGGTGGACCACCCAGCACATATGTGCACTTTAAGCCCTATTACTGCAGTGTTGATGTGATTCCTCATGTGGCAACTAGTTTACCCAAGTGCAGAACACCACAACCTCCAAAAAGGTCCCACCAGATGCAAAACCCCCGCACTGTAGCCTAAAAAGAGGAAGTCAACAGAAAGGTAGAGAACTTTGCATGATGCTTTCATGTGGTTTGTCACAACACAAAGGAGAGTAAGGAATTTATTTTTCTCCCAGAATTACCTGTGGCCTCATCACAAATGACAAAACTTTCATTCCCCACCGTACTGCTGTGATTTATTATGACAGTTTGCAGTAAGTGCATTTCAAACTCTATATGAACAAATGTTCGTTCTTTCACATGCAACTCCAACAAAATGGCTAAGGGAAACCGCTAGCAGGCCGCTTTGCAATAATGTGGTCAAGAAGGATCGAGTGAGTGCTTGAAGGACTGAAAGCGGCTCCAACTCTCTGGGGGGCACACAGGGATTGTGCTAATTCCCAGATGAGACTCTCTTCTCCCACCCACAATGAGGTGGGGAACAAATATTCATTAGCGAGGATAGCGCACTCCAATTAAGAGAGGTGGAAGCACACACGCACACAACTTTAGCAGGTGTACATGCACCTGGTCTCATACAAAAAAAGGAAAAGAAAAAAAAATCAGTCTTTCAAGCTTCTGCAGTGTTTTAGCTGATTAAATTCTCGCCTACAATGACACGTCACTTTTGTTTTCTCGTATAACTCTCCTCCACCACCCTCTTTTCTCAAGAGTGACACTACAGGCGTGAAATTTCACATGGCGTCTCTGGGCAGACATCCACGTTGTTATAAGAGAGGAAAAAAGTGAGAGGGAGAGACACCGCTCGTGCCGGCTGGGGTCTGATTAATGGTTTGGAGGGTTGTGATTGGGAGGGTGAGATAGATATGAATGAATACACAAGCACAGCTGTTCCGGTTGTCCCGTTCTTGGGCACAGAGAATCCATAAACCCCATTCTGCTGTCACATCAGTGCCAGAACACCTGAAATAAACATTAGCTACAAACAACAAGCCACATCCATCCACAGCAGCAGGGAAGGATGGCGCGTGGGGAGGGAGATCAGACGGCCAAGACTAAACATTGTTATAGAGTGCAGCATGCACACGCACTCCAAATGTGAATGACAGGATTATGAGGCGAGGGGCTTGGAGAGTATGTACACACGCAGACAAAGTCGCTTCCAACTGTCTTGACTGGCTTAATGGGGCCTCACCTGTTGGCGTCCTGCACGAGTGTGTGTTTTAGCAGTTGCCGGCATCTGTTTGAAAGGAGAACTGACGAAAGCCAAGCCAAACATTGTGGGGGAATGTCAATGACAGTCTTGAGTAAACAAAACTCCACTATAGTCGTCTCCGTGGTTTGGCCCGCATGCCTTCAGGGGTCAAATGCTATGATAGGGAACGGCAGACGTACAAATATAAACACACACACTCAATCTGAAGCTAATTCTTAAATCCTGACTTGAATGGAAAGGGTAGATTTAGTGGCAGATCACTCCGTTAGAGACATATCAAGCCTTTTCGGCAAGTTGAGACTGGCCTGATGTCTAAAGTTGGGCTTAAGTTGATCTCCGTAGGCTGCGGGTTGCCCATATCGACTGGGTGTGCTGAGACATTTCCCTCTTAGCCTTGCTAAAGCAGGCATGAGGACTAATCCTGCAGAGGTTAAGTGGAATCCCCTGCACTCTTTCTGTTCCTGTGCGCTTCTTTACACAAGTCAAGAACGGAGACTCGGGCCTCTGAAACTCGTAATGGTGCTCCACGGCAGTGCACAGAACGAAAAGGACACCTCCACAGACTTCACAAGCACTACTACTTCATAGAAATGTGCTTGAAAATCATTTTAACTAAAGTTTGCCCACATTCAAATGCAAATCTAAAACATATTAAACTGAGAAATTCAGTCTAGGTGATTGTTAAGCTGTCCATTTTTGCATCAGCCATCACATTATAGTGTTATTCTTTTTTTCTGCATTTTTTCCATAATGATTAAAATAAAAAACATCAAAAAAATTTTTTAAAGAAATGGCGAGGTATGTTAACGGCCACCCAAGTATATTAGGTGATTTTTTTTTACACTTTTTTTGTATTCTTCCAATAGCCAAACATCCGCGATCTAATTGCTAATGGAAAATCTACATCTCATTTCCTCTGCAGAGACCCACATTCGCGCCTTTTTGGGACTTAAAAATGCATTCACCCAGGGTTTCTAAATCTTCTAAAATGTCTAGGATTTGGTTATTGGTTTGGCTTTCGAAGCAATCGTCATTTTTACTTTAAACTTGATTTATTTTCACTTGGCTTCGCAGATGACAGCGTGTGCACAGCCGCAAAACCAAGAGAACCATTATATAATAAAAACTTTGATCTAAACCACTCAGATAAACATTTCTATTTACTCAAAGAGGACAAAATGACATCTAATTCTCATAATTATTATATATTTTTAGATTTCCTCTCATTTATTTCTCATTTGCTGTATATATTTTTTTACTTGATGAAGTTGATATTACATATTTTATACATAACTAACATATTGCTTTGGCAATACTGTACAAAATGTCAGCATCAAATTTTACCTGTCAGTGGGTGCACATGGCTTCTAAATAGAATAAAAGTAAAACAAAAATAGTGGATTTCTTTATAAAAAATGTAAATAAAAAAAAAACTTTAACCGATTGAAAAGAAACCGTGTATAATAAAATAAAAATAAATAAAAATAATCACTTTTTTGTCGCATGTAGGTAACCATGTGTCATGGGTAAAAGTGGTTTCAATCTGGCTACCACCACAAGTATATTTCAATTGAGGGACCCAATCATAATATGCAAAGACATCTTACACTGTGAAATGAAATTTGGTTGGTAAATGTTAAGTTAATATAACAGTCTATTATCATTACAGCAGGAAATTATAACATTATGTTTATGTATAACAAACATATTTAATAAAAAGCATAGGACAATTAATTACACTTTTCACCAGAATACATATTAAAGTATACCATCAGGTTACCATTTTACCATCAGAATTTTATTTAGTTTCAATTCTAGTCCCCAAATATGTCTTAGGGTATCATGCACATCTGACGCTCTAATGGTACAGGATGAAGTTTAAATCCCTCATTTTTAATGAGCAATAGTAACAGTGAAACTTGCCTTAGGAAGATCCACTAATTGAAATGTTTTTGTAGGTTCCTCACGTCTGATGAACATATCAGTCTGTGGACTTGTTTAAAAACAAGAAGAGACTCATTTAACTCTGTGCTGGGTCATGTAAGGTGACAGGATGTGAGAAAAGCATTTATATGCGATTGTTTGCAGCACAGTGAGGTTATACCGTAGAATGCAATTTAGTTGCTAAAAGCTTCCAAAAAGAGAAAGCTGACATTTTTGCATCGGAGAGATGACCTTTATACAGCCGAGAAAAGCTGCACGGAGCTTTTGCAGGCCACGGCACAAACACACACCTTTATCTACCCACACACACACACACAAACCCAGCTGCCAGACATTAGCTTGCAAATAGCCCTCTGTATGTGCCAAGCAGAGTATTTGCAATCAGCCCTCTTAAACAGTGCGAAGACATAAAGAAGTTGTAATGTCCTCCGATAGATTGATATGTAGTATAACTTTATGGCTCCATCTGCATACACAAACATTTACAATGACTTCCAAAAATTTGTCACCACACTGAAAGTTTAGCACAAATTAAAATACTTGGAACCTGGAAATTAACAAAATATTTATTAAATATATATATATATATATATAAAATCTGTAAAAATTATGATATTTTGGGGTAATTTTACTGAAAAACTAAAATTATAAAAATAAAACTTAAAATATATATATATATATATATATATATATATAAATTTAGTGAAAAGAACCCAAAAAAAAAACTACAAGAATTTTTCTATTGTGTAAACGACAACTAAATTTGCAACATTAAAGCTTATTAGTAATTAATATATTTTTTATGATATAAAAGCAACACACAATCTTCCACCCATTAAAGCATGAAGAGAATTCATATTAATTGAATGTAATAAAAAAGAAACAGTATTTAATAGTTATTTCTAATGCAATATACAATAATACTACAAAAATATTATATTTTTTTCCACTGGTGGTTTCAGACTTTTCAGATAACAACAGCAGGGGCTTCACCGATAAAACGGAATGGAAAAACTATTGCTTGAGGTTACTACATCCAAAAAGTACAGAGCTTGACAGATTTAACACTTTTAAATCAGTTACAGTGTGCATAATAGAGGAGAACCCTTCTAAAAACACCCCAGCCATTATTTTTTATGCAAGCACCATGATGAAACTCTACAATTTAGTACATCGCCACGTACTTCTGCTCTTTCGCTTTGTTAAATGACTCCATATGCAATTCATAGGTCATTGAATGCCTTTGATGCTTGCTTCTAGTCTATAGGACCCATCTGACACACAGCTTAACCAAAAATATCTCTTATTTTCATTTAGTTTAACTTAAAACCAAAAATAAGTAAGAATCAAATACAACTTAAAAGACAATATAAAAGCATATAAAAAAACTGAAAAAAAAACATAATTTCCAAAACTCATATTAAAATTTTTAAAAATTTAATCGAAACTTCTAAATAAAACCCCAGTAGTTATGTTATGATATTTTATCATTTTATCATTCATTTATCATTTGATATTTTTGCATCTAATAAATCAATTCAGCAAAAAAAAAGCAAATCTGTAATATAAATTATTTTTTTAATTATATTAAAAGTAGTTGTTTTAATAAAATACTACTGCAATAATACAATACAATATAATACTATACTATAGGCCTACTACATAATAATATAATATAATATAATATAATATAATATAATATAATATAATATAATATAATATAATATAATATAATATGGGGCTGCACAATATATCGTTTCAGCATTGATATCGCAATGTGATCATTCGCAAAAGTCACATCGCAGAACATTCAATGTTGAGTTTGTATTATAATTCATCATTTGCATGTGTTTTTGATGCATGATGTTTTTGACAATCTGTGATTGTATAACGATTTAAAAAAAACATTCAGGTATAAGAAACTGTACTATTTGTGATCTTAATTATAATTAATTTGGCTTAATAATTTTTATCATTCAGTTACTGTACTTGAATCCTGTTAGACTCAATAAAACGATAAAACAAGTTTCAATTGCATCTTTTTCCTGATTGTATTTATTGTTATGCATGAAAATATTCATAAAATGTGCAAATACAGAAGTGCACTGCAAATAGCACAGACCACAACGAAAACATGTCCGGGAACTCCTATAAGGTTATAGATTGGTCATTAGATTTTTTGGAGATGCAAATAGTTAACATTAATTCATCAATTTCAGACTAAACATGTGCATAAACAACACTCAACACATGCAAATACAAAAAACAAGTAGCACAGACAACAATGAAAATGTGTCAGGGGACCCCAAAAAATTTTAGAGTTATGCGATTGTTTATAAAATTTTTGGGGGGTGCACTCCCGCTGGAGAATCACTATATTTATGTTGCTAAATAAAATAAGTTAGAATTTTCCAATATCTTGCAGCCCTAAAATTAAATTAAATTTAAAAAAATAACATAACATCAGATACAATTAAATAAAAATATGACACAAAATAACAATATAATATAAATAGTGGTTTCAGATGTGTGAATGACAACTCCAGGAGCTACCCTGACAATGGAAACACTATCGCTTAAATGTTACAACAGCCAAAAAGTTCAGCGCATGACAGATTTAAGGCTTTTAATTCAGCTACAGAGCACATAATAGAGTAGAGCACTTCTGTGAACACCCCAACCATTATTTTTATGCAATTTAGCACATCGTCACCTACTTCTGCTTTTTCGCTTTGTTAAATGTCTCAACACGCAATTCTAGGGTCGTTGATTGCCTTTGATGCTTCCTTGCAGACTATAGGACTCACATACACACACACACATAGCCTAGGTAGAGGCCACAGGGGACGGCAGGGGCCCAGACAGCACCGAGTCAGCAGCAGAAAGGAAACGATCAGAGCCCTGGAGGAGAATACATCAACACTGCAGAGGCGCCTCCATCCTCCTCTCCTCCCATCAACACCAGCAGCACCACCATCCGTCTTTCCTCCTCAGCTCAAAGGGGCTCGGCATGCCTGCTCATCCATCTCTCACTGACCAGTTTTCTGCAGCACCAGCTCAGTGCTGCGGGTCTCATGCAAATAGGCCCTTTTTAATCCAGGCTAAGACATGTAAAGCAGCGTGAGGAATATGTAAAAACAACAGACTGACAGAACTAGACATTGTTCCCATAAAGACTGGTGGGCGCCAAACGTTGTCACTCACTCACATGCGCACACACACACACGACGACAACCTCACAACAAAGACGAGTGATTTCACTTCCTTCGTCACAGCTGATCTCAGCAGGATGGTAATTCGCATACTGTAGAAAAGAGGCTGAAATGTCATCCTCGCATTATTAGGCTGACCTTCAATTTGAAGGCGAAGCTAGCGGGAGTTTTTGCTTTAGCGTGAAAGCTAAGGGTATAAAAAGTATCTTGTTCAAGTATGAAGATCAGTAAGGGGTAAGTAGAAAGGAAAAACTATTCACGTTAGTGATTCTAAGACTGCTTTAGACTAGATTATAATTGACAGTATATATATATATATATATATATATATATATATATATATATATATATTCAGCTTTTAATAAATAAGTAAATATAATACATGTATATAAATATCACTAATCAAATGTTTTCTTTTGTATATTGCGTTAGATATCTTATGTATATTTTCATGTTAATAATCTCTTATGCTCACAAATGCTTCTTAAATCTGATTTTTAACTGTAATATTACATATACACACACACATTACCTGACAAAAGTCTTGTTGTCAACCCCAGTTGTAAGAGCAACAAATAATAACTTGACTTCTAGGTTATCAGTTGGAAAAGTGGCAGAACGTCGATTTTTAAAATGAGTCATCTGTCGAACTGCATCCCAATTGACAAAGATACTGTAGAGGACCTATTGGAACCTGCAAGGACCCCAGATTTTCACAGAAATCAGTCAAATTTGGTGAAGGAAAAATCATGGTTTGGGGTTACATTTAGTATGGGGGCATGTGAGAGATCTGCAGAGTGGATGGCAAAATCAACAGCCAGAGGTATCAAAACATATGTGCAGCCCATTACATTACAAACCACAAGAGAGGGCAAAATCTTTAGCAGGATAGCGCTCCTCTTACTTGAGCCTCCACCTCAAAGTTTCTGAAAGCAAAGAAGGTCAAAGTGCTCCAGGATTGGCTGTTTCTATACTCTACATTATTTCTTTTGTCTAAGCTAAGTCAGATCTTACTGTACTAATTAAATAATTAAAAATCAAGACATGATCATAAATTATTTTGATTAAAATAAGCGTAATCTAGAGGCATTTGCCTTTCATATAAGCCACTTCTGAAATGATCATGATCATTTAGAAGTCAAGTTATTATTTATGGTTCCTAAAACTATATATATATATATATATATATATATATATATATATATATATATATATATATATATATATATATATATATATATATATATATATATATATATATATTACTTTCTATTTGATTATGTTATAAAATGCAATTTTCAATAGACATATTTCAGTTTTCAGTGTTACTGTAGTTTCTTTCTTGTGTCTGACATACGTAAAAAACGTTTTGAAGTATATTGGAAATAGAGAGCCAAAAAAGATTATGAAAGTCTTCTGAAAATGGAAGGAAGTCATTCTACAAAATGTATTTTATGTGGAAAACAGAAGAAAGAAACTGAAATAGGTTTGGAACAAGTAAAGATTGAGTAACTTGACAGAATACTCCTTTTTTGTTTAACTAAGAAAAAAGTTGATGCTCAAAAGAACAGCATTTGTCAAATAAAGGTTTTTTGTAACATTTTGTTAAAAGTCTTTAATTTCTGAATTCATTATGAAACAATTTCTCCATAACCAAAGCTTAAGACAAGCACATATAGTCTAAAAGTGATGGGAAATGCCACAAATAATCGCTCCTCACTCAAGGACAAAGAGCAACGGATAGGAACCTTCTCCAGTTTCTTTAATCCTCAGCTTTCATCGTCCCAAACGGCAGCGACAAATTGGCAGCTCACTTTGGGAACAACGGTCGCTAATGGAGGTGGGGAGGAGAAGGGCGAGCTCAAGTAAGATGTGTACACAAACCGTTCCCCTCATTTACCTGTCATCATTCCATTCCTCTCCGCTCTTGAGACGCTCTTCACAAAGACATGAGGTACACTTGATCCGTCGCTCACATAAGCGCTCGAGAACGCGAAGGCTCCTGAGGTGTTAAGAAAAACAACCTCCAGATCTGACAGAAGGACTCAGGTTTCATTACGGGAGGGTTCAAAGCCAAGGTCTTACACACTTGAGTTAGAATAGAAAGACGCTAGGCTGTAAATGTCCTACTTCCTTTTCACAAGTACTACAACATCTATAGTGATGGCCGAAGACGTGCAGAGCTTCCTACAGTGATTAAAGGCTCTGATCAACTGACAGCAAAGTTCTTCCTTTAGGGCTAAAAAAAAAAAAAAAAAAAAAAGTTTGAAACAACTGAGATGTAGATGTCTTTGCTAGCTTTGCAATTCAGCTCTCCAGTCAAGTTAGTTACGTTTAGTTATGACTTCAAACTTTAAACAGTAAATTGCTTCAAAGTGTCAAAGCTGATTTCAGGCGAAATGCTACTACCCATTACATAATCCATGGCTCACAAAATTTCTAAATTCCTGGTAGCACTCAGGCAGGCACTATTCAGTGTTTCGTAGCCCAAATATAAATTTAAGTAGCCCAAATAGAAAATGTATCATTAAATAACAACGAAAACATACATTAACTAAATAAAAAAAAAATATATAATGGCATTTGTTTTACGCTATATATTCATTTTAAATAAGCAAATTTGCATTATTTAACTTTTTAAAGTTTTTATTTTTGCAGCTATAAAGACTTTAAATATAATGTTTATTTCAGTTATTTTGGATTATTTCTCATATAACTAATTTACTGCTAGCTGTAAAATCCTAATGATTTTAGCTCTGAGGTAGAGAAGAGACCAATACATTTCACCCAAACTGGAAAATTGTGTGATTATAAATTGTGACCTGTTTGTGTTTCTTTCTCCTTTAAACAAAACATCAAAATATCTTCACCTTTTAATAGAAAGAATAAAAACTCAAAACAGGTTTGAAACAAGTGAAGAGAGTAAATAGTGGGTGTATCTCCATTGATAGGTAACTGCTCCTTTAACTATCCCTTTAAGTGCAAGTCAAAAAAGAAATACATAAACGGACATTTCCTTTTTTACAAGCTGAATGCCAATTGTTTACTGATCCTTCTGAATAACGGCGAAAAGCAGACAGACGACATTAACTTAACCTTATTAACTTATAACGTATTCTATTTTTCTTAAGCATGTGCATGTTTACGCATGTTTTTTTACGAAGAAGCGCATACCTCCATAATTTAAAATGAACGATTCTTCATTACAGTTTGAATGACTAACCAATGTATCTTGATCTTAATATTGCATTATTGCATAAAGATATAGATAGATAGATAGATAGATAGATAGATAGATAGATAGATAGATAGATAGATAGATAGATAGATAGATAGATAGATAGATAGATAGATAGATAGATAGATAGATAGATAGATAGATAGATAGATAGATAGATAGATATAGATATATATATTTTTTTTTAATTAATTTTGCATAGCTTAGACAGGCCTAACATTATTAATTTTTTTACGTTAATGCATGATTATTACATTTACAACTTATCTCTAGCTATTCCTGTATCTGAATCTTATGTCGGTGCAATCTCGAATGTGAGTTGCAAGTATTTGTCTGCTTCAGTGCTGCATGTTTAGTACAGAACAAACGATTAAACTGACAGAAACACTATCTTAAGTTTTTCATTCATTCATTTTCTTTTTGGCTCAGTCCCTTTAATAATCCAGGGTCGCCACAGCGAAATGAACCGCCAACTTATCCATTACGTTTTACGCAGCGCATGCCCTTCCAGCTGCAACCCATCTCTGGTAAACATCCACACACACTTATTTGCACTTATACACTACGGACAATTTAGCCTACCCAATTCACCTGTACCGCATGTCTTTGAACTGTGGGGAAAACCAGAGCACCCAGAGGAAACCCACGGGGTCGCAGGGAGAACATACAATCTCAGAAATGCCAACTGACTTAGCCGAGGCTCAAACCAGCGACCTTCTTGCTGTGAGGTAACAGCACTACTATAGCGCCACCGCGTCGCCTATCTTAAGGTATTTGGGAGGTAATTGATAATATTGTGGCTTTTCTCTTTTATAAGAGAACGTATTGCTGCCACATCAGCAGCACATCACATATCTAAATATCTACTTTGTGAGAGAATGTAAAAGCATTGAAATATATTTTTCCTCTCACTTGCCTGTCGGGCAGCTGGAGATAGATTTTAGTTGCCCATTTAAAAAAACAAAAAAAACAATAGTGTTGGAACGTCGGGCTACCAGATTTTGCAAGTCCTACATAATGACCTTGTCAATATGGGAGAAGTTTAACAATTTAAGTTATCTGCACCAGTAATACCTTTTGGCAAGCAGTTTCTATCTTCTAAAAAACTATATTTTGACTTGAAACAGCGTCACACCCATCAAGATCTGAAGAAAACTGGGACCTTTACAAATGACTGCAATTCCTTCGTTTTGAATGAGAGTTTTTGAGTGATTTCTGCCAGCTTCATGTGGCTACGTCCAGAAATCAACAAAGCAAGGTTTTACTTCTATAAATTAATAAATTTATCTAAACAGTGCATCGGCCTTATGACCCAAATTCACTGTGCTTGAAGCTAAAGTGTTAAATTTGGAAGGTTTTGCAGAAGCCACTTATTCAGTCGTTCAAGGTTCATTACCAATAATGATTTTTCTCCACTGCAAACAGTGCTAAATTATTTACAAAGAAAAAAGTGACTGAAACTGAAGGCAGACTTGTAGCCCTCCTGTAGATACAACATAAGTCAACGCGAGGTGAGACATCGTAAAAGCACACAGCTCACACAGCATTGTTTGAGCTTCATTTGGAGAGCATGAAAACACAATGGGCTCATTCTTGTCTTTCTCAGGCACGCTGATTCACAGCAGATGTGATTCTTTAAAGTGTTGTAAAGTTCTTAGTATATGTTACTCATAATAACTGCAAGTCTTTATGAGCAGCTCTAAATTACAGTTTCTGTCATATCGAGAGAAAAAAAAAAAGTTGGGTGATAAAAATAAAAATTTGGAGGATTTAGCAGAAATAAAGACCAACAGCGATTAAAAATTGATTCAAGCAAAGCCTATTTGCATTATTCTTGCTTCATAAAAATTAATGAAGGCAGCAAACGAACAAAGGCATGAACTGTTGTTTAGCACCTAGTTTACTAAATAATAAACTTCATACCAACTGTTTTAATCATTGTGTAACTCTTTTTGTCCCCTTCTCAGCCAAATGAAACTTCCTGAAAATCGAGCCAAGCCAGCGGAAGTAAATAGGTCTGTAATGACTGAGAATGCGGCTTTATCAAAGCTTATCTACAATTTCCATGTGTGTGTTTGTGTCAGCGAACCTTTAATGTCATTAAGCATTGCTTCCTCTCTGAGGACCGAAACTAACTAAAACCCACCGGTGAGCTTCCTTTGATAACAGAATAAAAATCCACCATCACGAGAGGCAGGAAATTCTTCAACACAGAGGTGAGGATATTAGGGTTACAATAAATGATATAAAAGACAGCAATGCAAATAGATTATAATATTGACCAACATCGCTTTGAGGTAGTATAAAATTTGACAGGCCAAAAGAAATCTCCAGATCAAAAAGTACAGTGCAAAAGTACGGAAGTGGTTTATCTTAAATAATGAATTCAAGATAGAATTGATATGTTTAATATATATACACTACCTGACAAAAGTCTTATGGATTATCCAAGTTTTAGGAACAACAAATAATAACTTGACTTCTAGTTGATCATTTAGTATCAGAAGTGACCTATATGAAAGGCAAAGGCCTCTAGATTATGCTTACTACCCCAAAATAAAATATGGTAATGCGTTGATTTTTTAATTATTAAATTATGACAGTAAAGTCTGACTTTGCTTAGACAAAAGTCTTGTCAATTAACAGAAATAATGTACAGTATAGAATATAAAGTCAAGGTGCAGTGGAAAATGAATGAATAATATGTACCACTCCCACAAGCTTTGAGCATTGCATCCATACATCTTTACAATGACTCAAATAACTTTAATAAGTCATCTGGAATAGCAAAGAACGCATTCTTGCAGGACTTCAAAACTTCCATCAAGATTCTTTGGATTCATCTTCAATACCTCCCCCATTTTACCCCAGATGAGCTCAATATGTTCATATCTGGTGACTGGGCTGGCCAATCCTAGAGCACCTTAGACTTCTTTGCTTTCAGCAAATTTGTTGTGGAGGCTAAAGTATGAGGAGCGCTATCCTGCTGAAGAATTTGCCCTCTTCTGTTGTTTGTAATATAATGGGCAGCACAAATGTCTTGATACCTCAGGCTGTTGATGTTGCTATCCACAGTCCAGATCTCTTGCATGCCCCCATTCTGAATAGAGCCCCAAATCATAATTTTCCTACACCAAACTTAACTCATTTGTATGAGGATCTTGGGTCCATGCAGGTTTTAATAGAAAAAATAAAAATAAAAAAATTCAACCTTCTGCCACTTTTCCAAATTATCAACTAGAAGTCAAGTTATTGTTTGTTGCTCATATAATTGGGATCAACAACAAGACTTTTGTCAGGTAGTGTAAAAATATTTTAAAGTGTATACTTTAAAATGATCTTTGTCTGTTACATAAAGCATCATTTATAATTGAGGGTAACACTGTAAATTTAAGGTATGAATCATAAATTGTATGCATAATAAAGTTTTTCGTGCATTTAAGAAAAAAGTTATAAATACTACGCATAGTCACATGCAAAGTTAAAAGTTAAAGCGAAGTTTACTCTGAGGTAAAAATTTAACAACATTTTTCGAATTTGACATGTCAATCACCTAGTCCATTCTTTATTCAGTCAAAAGCAGACAGAGGAAGCATGTGCGTGTGTGTGTGCACGTGTTTGTGTGTGTGTGTGTGTATGTGTGTATGTGTGTATGAAAATGACACATTCATATCTAACTTGTGTCAGATACCTCTTTGCAAATATTTGTTTGCATATTTGTGAATTTGTTAATCCCCATCAGCTCCCAGTTAAACCCAACACAATCTCATGGCAATTCGTAACTTTTTGATCTAGTGGCTAATTCAAATGAATTCATACGATCTAATTTGTACAATTTAGTACGACTTGCTCATCCGCAATGACAGTTGGGTTTAGGAGTAGGATTAAGTGCTACGCCTCCTTTTTAAAATCGTACAATTTCGTACGACTGAACTCATAAGTATTTTACGTTTTGCCAGTTTAGTGGCTAATTCGTACAAATTTGTACGTTTCCTCGTGAGATCAGGCTGGTTAAACCACACGTCAGAGTCCTTGACTGTCAGTGAGTTACAATGGTTTCTACTAATGAGCATTTATTTTAAACTGTGATGGAACTACCAGTGCATTAAACAAGTTTATTGCACACCTTCCAGCCAATCAGAATCAACAATTTTAACAGATAATGAAATAAGTATAATGAGATAATATATGCAATATATGCAATTAACATCATACATACACTCATAAATACATACATTAAAGGGATAGATTGTCCAAAGTAGAAATTTACTCTACTTGCTCAACATAAAGTGGTTATATACCTTAGTGTTACTTTTTTCTGTTGAACCTAAATAAAGATACTGTTTTTATGCTACAAAAAACTCAAACAGGTTTTGAAGTGAGAATAAATCCTGACAGAATTTTAATTTGGCTGACCAATTCCTTTAATGTATGTGTTCATCTATAAATGTGCGTACCCAAGCATAAAGTGAATCAACAAAATAATGAACAGATTAAATAATTTCCCAAAATACTTTCGGGGAAAAAATATTGTTGCAGCACATTCGAAAACTTTTTGAAAACTAGTGAGTCCTCAAGAGACTTTCAATTGCATCGCTAAATTCCTACTGTGAAGACGGGGAGGCTTCTATATTTGAAAGGGAGTGAGAAGATTGTTATTTGGCTAATTACAGATTTAGGGCTGAAACAGTAAACCATTGGAGAGGAAGAGAGCGGGGTGCTTGAGTGAGCTACATTAGAGCGCTGGAGTGGCGAGACTGTGCATTCATTGTGTGCTGATGGCATCTTTTATCTCTCGCAATACTGATAGGCCTTAACAGAGTAGTTTGGGTTGGGGAGAGGCTGGCTAAAGGGGTCGGCTATCTGATCTGATCAGAGACCATTGTTTCAAAGCTCATTTACCACTGGGGGGTCCAGCAGTTTCCACACAGTCGACATGTCATCCCGAGCCCACCCCCCAATCCCTGCGGCCAACACAAGAAGGTCCTTAGAAAAACAAGCGACAGACACAAAGGGGAAAATGGAGAAGACAACCCAGAGGGCTATTTGTGAAGATTTGCTCATTCCTCACAAATACACAAGAGTGCTGACCGCTGACTCAGACCTTTGGTTCGGGTTTGAACAGCAGGAAGTTAGCTTGGTGTGACTGTTGTTGCTGTTTAGGAGATCTCTATTCTCCAGAGACCAAGAAAGTTAATGCTAAACATCTGGTATCTGCATTTAAAGAAAGAAAAGGGGGTTAGGAGGAGACGGTATTGACTTGTCATGTAAGGTAACGTCCCGTCTTGGAATGAAGTAGTCTGGTCCTACAGGGCAGAAAATAATTCATCACCACTCTATCATGCTGTCATGAGCATGAACACTACTTCACGAAGCTGGACCCCATCCTGCAATTCACATTCTGCCATATTGCAGAGGTCTCTGTGGAAGTGGCAGGGAGGATGAGAAGTCAGCAGCACCGAGATCGCTGCTAATTGCCCATGGTGAACGATTATGGAAATGAACCAGAAGGATATAGCAAGAATAAGACACAAAGCAGATATTTGGCACAAGCGTTTACAAGTTGCCTTTAACTGGGCACGAGTTCAACATTTCAAAAGCCCTGCAACTATGTATTCTAGACACAGTACATGTGTGCTTACTAAGCCATACTTTGGCTAATTTGTTTTAAAAATACTTATTCAATACTTTAAAACGATCATTAAAAATACCCGCAAAATGCATTTCCATTCAGGGATGCTGTCTAAATAGAATATTTTGTTGTGGTGGTGGTTTTTGTTTGTTTGTTTTTTGTATGAATATAAAATAACACCTTAAAAAATACAGATAAATGAAAAACTGACTGCTGAACCAAATAATTAACGTTTTTTTGTGCTGCCGATTAGTCTGCAATAAGGATAATTAGCTTATTTAAAAACAAATGTATTCTCTGGTATGTCCCCATCCTAGCTAGGTAAACATTATGTGTGTAAGTGGAGTCGCTGGAGACCCAAGAAAAATACCCCACAAATCTCCTGGATCTGGACAGCACAGCGCTGAGCTCAGGATTGTTTGTTTGAGAATGGGCCAGGGGGATGAAATATACACTCGAGGTGTAAAGATCAGAATGACAACCCCTTCAACTATTCTTTGAAAAAGAGCGACTTTAGGTATGGCTTTGATTTTGGCACACTCGAGCTGTAAATTCCATTCAAGTGAAAAGCACCATATAAGAAACACGCGTCAGAGAATGAAAGGCCGATTTAATGCAACTTATTTGCTCGTCACGCAAAGAATGTACCGTGAACATCCCTGAAAGCAGAGGTCAGATGTTCTTCAAGCATAAAGCCTGAACTAAAAACGCTCTTGTTAGCACTTAACCGCATCAAGTGCTTTAATAAACTTAGCTATGCTCATCTCCACCCCCAAACTACATTCAACGAGATGTCCGCAACAAGAACCGAAGGGCTTGAGCTCCTTCAAAGTCATGTCTGTTGTCAAAACACATTGAGATGGAGGAGATAAAACAAAATGGCATCAGTTGGAAAGATGAGGAACGCTCATCCTTCCAAACAACAGATGACCCCAACCAAAGACTCCCCCAACTATATTGAAATAGTGGTAATCGGACCCTCTTGGGGCCCTCCACTGGGGCCCTTTGTACGTCTAA
Source organism: Danio rerio (assembly GCF_052040795.2). Classification (NCBI taxonomy): domain Eukaryota; kingdom Metazoa; phylum Chordata; class Actinopteri; order Cypriniformes; family Danionidae; genus Danio; species Danio rerio. The sequence goes on along the minus strand of NC_141033.1, from coordinate 36,457,243 downwards.
GAGTCAATCAAGGACTGATGACAGACAAAGCCTAGTCAGATTTAGGAGAGAAAAAAGTGCCGGAAGGGTCTATGCAGAGCCCGGAGTCGTGATCCGTCCTGAGGCGAAGGGACAGACGGGCCTCTGCCCAAAATGCCCTCCACTGACCTCTTGTCACCAAGGACTCTGCCCTGCTTCTCCACCTTTAACCCTAAAAACACGACACCTAGACCTGTTGTAAAAGCCCTGGGCAGACAGGACATTATTTAGCAGCTTAATCTTCCAAAGGATGCTTGTAAAACTACGCAATAAGATGTATATTACATTCAATTGTTTAACATCATCTATATACACACAAATCTATACTATTTCCATATATAACATCTATTAGATGTGACATTAAACCTAAACTTTGTGTACATACATAAAGTTATACAAGTTTATTATGTTTATATAATGTATAATGATGATGACTGATGTGATTAATTTCTTTTTAGCAATGGACTAGAAAAGCATATAATCTACTTTAAGTTTGTTCAAAAATTGCCATATTGTTACAGCCTCACTATTAATGTCTGTCCAAACCTGTAAACCTTTCCTTTCATCTATGTGATGTATTCTATATGACCTCTATATAATACTACATATTTTAGTATATTTCTTTGTATAAACTTCAAATTATAGTATGCTGGAGGGATTCTATGCAGATAACTAAAACATATAATAATTTTGGCACACACAAAAAAAAGTTATTTACATGATCTACAGAGTAAAAAAATGGTTGCTTTAAATTTTTAAGCTTAATGAAATTAACTCTAATGAGTCTATTGAACTTTTATAATGTTAAACTGACTTAAAACAGCTTGCGTAACTTATAAAATTAAGTTAGAACATGATTAACTTGGTTAAATAAGTTACAATGACCTAAAACAAATGTTGTCAGGACTAATTGATCATATATTTTACAGTGTAGTTTAAAATAACAGTTAGTTGAAAAATGTGCATGTTGTTGCTGCCTCACTGTGTATACATCTTTCCAAACCTGCATAACATTTATTATATATATATATATATATATATATATATATATATATATATATATATATATATATATATATATATATATATATATATATATGGCAAATAAATGCAGCATGCAAATCCATGTAGTACAACCGTCTGTTTCTTTTAATTTGTAGCTTGAAAGCCTTACTGCCATCCAAAAAAATTTATAACTAAAGGCAAGAAAGTCATATAAACTTAAAACGTTTTGAAGTTTAGTAAAGTAAAGACTATTTTCTTTGTTTTGTTGTTTTTTGTTTTTTGGTGAACTACTTCCTCACTAATAAGAGAACCATATGCTGGCAAAGAGTTTAGACACAACACAATATCCACTCATGCAGAAGTGTCTGCTCAGGTCAGGAACTGACCCGACAGTACAAATGTCCTCAACAACACTTCAGGGATTATGTCACAGGCTGTGTGCCTCCACAGCTAGTTTATGAGAGAGCAAATTTAATAACTTTAATAGTACTTAATAAGCATAATAAAGCTGAACATAATGCCTGACTTCTAAGTTTAAACATTAATAATCTACTGTGAAACTTAGACACCATTAAAAGCACACTCACAGACACACAAAGCACTAAATAAAAGACAGTGTCTAAATTTAATAAATAAGCACATACAAGGGCAGATCAATTAGTTTTTTCTTAGCATGTTCAACATGTAAACTAGATTTCTTAATGCTCAAACACACACATAGAAAGCTATAGTCTAAATGATGCTTCTTGTGGCCTTCAACAAAAGACATTGAAGTGCCCACTCAAGCTGTCCATTCAAGGCTGCTCAAACCTCATCTTTCTTTCTCCTGCTCCCCCTAGCGGCCACAGTAAACATGGCATGATGGAGAAAGAGAGAGAGAGAGGGCGAGAAAGGGGAGGAAGCCAGAAGCCCCGCCCCCAGATGACATCAGTGCTGTGTTGAAGCTGAGCTGGAGGCAGATGCAACCTCACACTTGTAGTGAGCTCTAGGCAGCTGACCAGCTCTGCCGTCTTCTTTATCTTGTCTCTCTCTCTGAGCCAAAGGAGTGTGTGCGCGTGTGTGTGTATGTGAACAAGTGTGTGTGGAAATAAAAACACACCCTGCTATTCTCACCATTGCTGCTACTGAGCCTTTCTGACACCGGGCTCTTTTTGGGAATTGAATTCATCTGCCGTCGCATTGGATTTATCCTACGGACTGACTTTATTCTTTTGAGGATATTGTTTTTGATTTTTCCCTTTTTGAAAATATTGATTTGGAAGGTAAGTGTGTTTTTATGGGTTTCCCCTTATTCTTGGGCTGTTTTAACCCTTTCCATGTGTATTCCATCACCCTGATGTTATCAAGTACCTTCAAAACATGCAGAGAGCAAATTTGCATCCTAACCTCAGTCACTTTAAAAAAAAGCTTCACGTTGTAGAGTTAACTTCTAAACTTCCACAGTCAAATTTTATTGCATTTTATTCTAAATGTAGACAGACCCTCAGGGATTTGAGAGGGATGCAATAGCAATTTAAACTCATACAATTATAGTAGCCATGAAATTCAGCAGTATATAGCTCTTCATTTTGGCTTTTCAGATTTAATGTCTATCTTCCAAACATATTTAAAACCATAGTTTGCTTCAATTAAATGAACAGCCTCCATGGTGATTTAAACCTCCATTACTTCCTTTCCTGGCTCACAAAATGACTTGTAAAGAATAAATGTTAAAGGATTCACAGCCTCGGTCACCATTCACTTTCAATGCATCTTTTTTTCCTTGTAGTTTAAATGAATGTGAATGGTAACCTAGGCTGTCACTCCACCTAAAACACAATTTTACGATTTTGTTAAGCATAAATCTGTTAGGAACATCTCTAATAGGAAATTAGACATAATTCTCATTTTCGTTATTGAGTGAACTATCCCTTTTAGTCTTATTGCCGCTCCGAGCGAATAAACGCAATAAATATGCATAACATGCATCTTATTAGCACACCATTTCAATTAGTCTCATATAGAGAGATTAATCCTTGTTTAGTGGGAAAACGCAATGCAGGCTGTATATTTAGCGCGTGCAATCAACAGGAACGCATAAACTTCACGCGCTGCGTCCTAAATCTGTTCCTGTGTGAGAGGCTTATCGCCAACGAAACGAACAAACGTCGATTACAAATGAGGAAATATCTATTAATAATGCCCAACCTGCGCTCTGGAAGCGCGATGAGAGAGTGATTGGAATAAAGAATGGGGGAATCGGGGATGCAGCGCGTGACACTTCGTACGCCTTGCGCTACGCGACAAAACTAGAACTCAGCCATTACAGAAGCCGATGGCGGCGCGGCAAACAGCTTCGTCGATTATGAGGGTCGCGTTCTAATTTGGAATACTAAAGAAAACTCAAAAGACTGCAAGATTGGCGCGCAATAAATGTGCGTCCTGTGCTGTACGGTGAGAGAGAGTGTGAGTGTGTGGCGCAGTAAAGAGATCTGAGGCTGTCAGCTGCTTCTGAATCTTCCCATCAAACGAATTTCCCTTCTTTTAAGTAGCCTTCGAAGTTATCTAAACAGATAAGCTTTCATGTTAGGCAGAAAAAGTCGAGATTGAAATAATAGTTTCAGATAAAAAGAGAGGGACTGTAAAATGATGATAAGATCCAAAGCCTCAATCAGAAATGATTAAATCAGTTTATCAGATTACAATGAAGACAATTTAAATTTGGAAAGGATGCAAGAAAGTCATTCTTTTAGAGACCCTAATTTACCTCTAACTGCAAGTTGTTTTCCTTAGCTTCGAGCTTCCTATATGCAACTGCACTTAAAGATGTGTATTCAGAGAGGCTCGTTTCTTAGCATGACAATAGCTGAAAACCCCAAATGGTCTGTTTTGACTCTGTAAGGAGGGTGATAAAATTAAATAACCCATTGTTCTTTGTTGGATGTGTCAAAGCACTCTGTGGCAGTCTTTTTTCGCTTGCAATAACTATTTGTATCAGTGATTTACAAATACCACACCTCCAAGCTTTAAACAGCTTAAATACTAGTCTCTTTTTAGATTCTAATACACAAATGCAACTAACAAACATTTTATTTTTTTAATACACATAGATATATTAAACATCCAGCGCATGCTTACTGGCAAGCAGGCAGATAGCACTCTTTGTTTCAAGCTACGAATGCCGGAGGCTAAACCCAGTGGTCCGTGGCATTCACTCAGAGTCAACATAAAATGGTCATGTCTTTCAGGCCTTCAGAAAAAAGTCTGTCACCCTTTTGTGTTGAGGACAAAAACAAATCGTCTAGTAGAATTCTCCACTCATGTCAGCAACCAACCCCTGACCTCGTAGAGGCCTTTCTTTAAAACACACCATCGAAATAAAACAAGCTTCTTTTTAAAATGTCTGAACATTAAAACTAAATTTACATTTGTATAGCTTAAATAAAAGTTTAATTTTCTAAACAAAAACAGTGCAACTTAGTAAGTTTAACCCAGAACAGTCTGTGAACTGTAGTGTTATTACAGATAGAATTTACCCACTTTGTGGAAACAAGAAAAGTTCAATGCAGTAAATCAGCCCAACCCTTTCCACTCGTGTCCGGCAACTGCTGCCCCCTGTACCCAGGCAGGGGGTACATATGTGGTAATTAAAGAGCCGGTTCAGCCTCCAAGTGTCTGTCTGTATGTGTGTGTGTGTGTATCTGACATGCACAGGCCTGATACAGAAGCACCTACCACCCCCAAGTGGGGAAAACAGTGCAGCTGCCTCAGACCACTCTCTTTTCAGCGCAGTACAAAAGAAAAAGACCCCCTGTCTCCCCTAGAATCCACTCTCGCTGCCTGAACACCAGCCAGGGAAAAAAAAAAAAACATGCTGATTATCTGCCCCAAAATCACACACAGAGGGGAGCCGCTAATACAATAGTCTTCTCTTAAAATAATGTTAAAACCGTTTACAAACCGTTTATCTAATTTCCAAATACGCAGTCAGAAATGCTTCATCTCTCGGCCCACGAGGCTCAGAGTGGCTTGATATGGCTTCATGGACATAAGATACATGACAAAGAGAGGCATTTAGTTCAAATCCCGCCTGGGGTTCAGAATCTATTATCTATTGAAAACCATAAAGCTATTTTTCATAATCATAGCCCAGGACCTAGCAAAGATGATGGTAGTGCAAATTCAATTTCATCCCAAATGCCTCGGTTTCATGCATGAGTACTGACCAAATGTGACAGCGTTTCTGGGAACTAACAGAAAACATCAAGTCTATATTTAAAAGACACTTAAGATAGATAAATATTACATAGTGCTTTAGCCTATTTTTATTTTTATTTATCAGCTCATTAAATGCAGAAAAAGGAATAATAAATATTTCTATATATTTGTTTAGAAATTTGTGTATTAAAATTAAAATTGGGAAAACTAATCTTTTAATCTTTGCACATTTATGTTTCTTAATCATAACTTTTCCCTTTAAATGCTTTTACCAACCAATTTCTCAATACCCCAACCCTAACATTTTTACCTTAAGACACTAAATAGGCAAAGGGTACTATAAATTGCTACCATTTTAACCAGGATGCCCGATTGAACATCACTTTAAGCAGAGCAATGGAGCAGAAGCAGGCCTGGCCATTAGAATGATCTTCTAACGGCAAATATGGCCTATTAGAGCAATAGTGAGAGGTGCCCGTCACATTCATTGGTCTTTCTCTCAAGCCATGAACAGTGGGTGGGATAAAGGTCTGCAAGATTTAACCAAATGTGAAAAAGCTAATAATTCTAAGTGAAAGAAGTTCAGTAAAGCAGAAGAGCAAAGGCCAGGGCCCTTATGCTTAACTTGTAATGAACAATGGACCACTGCCACTTCAGTGAAATCTGAGGAGCCAGGGGGGTGAAGGGAGAATAAATGATAATGCAGCCAATCTTCCAGCTAAGGTTTGCATGCCCCATTGAGACAGCTGGCATGGCAAGCTTAGGTGAAGCGTATAAGGTTGTTGCCCTTCTTTCTTTTCTGTATGACCTTTACGGCCATAACATAATACCAGCTAACATATATTTCCCAAGACACCTGTGCTTTTATCAAAGTCTCCTGAGTAGGATTTCAGCTGAAATATCATGAAATACACAGCAACCTGTGGGTGAACCCTGAGACTTTCAAGTACCTTGGCAGATAAAACCAAAGGTTCTTGTGTTTCATCAACTTCTTTTTGCCTGCCCCTGTACTAGGAAGTGATTTACATTCTGTGTAGTGCATCAAGCAAAAGCAATTTCATTTCGACAGAATTTTGCAGGCTGCTATTTATCAAACTTCTAGAAAATAGCAAGAGACTTCACACACATAATTGTTCAAATCAATACAATATTTCCTCAAAAAAGTTAAAAAAAAAATTACATGCTGATCACTAATCAGCTATATCGCCAATGCTGCAACTATTTCCCCCTTATCTGATAAACATTAATCAAATGTTTTTGGATTTACCCAAAAGCAAGCAACTTGTCTCTGTCAGCATTCCGAAAGTTCACCGTCAGCTATCACCTGTCCTTAAAGTAGGGTCACAGCTGCTGTTTCCGAGCTCTTGTTAACCTACTAATACAATAGCTGGCACATGGAGCACTTAGGCTCAACAGAAGGATGAGGTGTATTATTAGACCATGCTGGCGAGACCTGTAATCAAGTTACAGGGCTTTCAATTCCCTAATCTCTCCTTGTCACTCCCTACAAATGTTTCAAAGTTGCCTGACATACCCCAATGTGTTTTACAGGAAGGTTACCAATTGCAGGTCAGCAGAAGGGTTTCACAAACCGTGGTGATGGCTGTCAGTTGTAGAAATGTTTATTGTCAGTTTGTGTAACGGGAAAGATGTACCATGGGAAATTACAGTATGGAAGGTGCAGATCGCATGTCTCCTTGGGGCCACCGGAGGTGACTTACATGAGAATCCCATTTGGGTATTCATGAGACTGCAAGTCATAAAGCGTGTTCATCTAGCATGTACATTTTTGAGCAGTGTGAGGGTGTTGTGTTCAGGCGCTGTCGGGGAAGCCCGAGGGACCATTGGTAGCTGCTCGACACCTCAGCAGCAATATGCTTCGCCATGACTTTTACTTTTACCTTCACCTTCTCTTTCCAGAGCATCTCAAGCTATTCTGAATGAGTTGCCCAGTGGAGGGCGTAACCAGGCAGGAGGGAGCTGTTTTTAGACATTTTAGCAGGACCCAAACAGAGATTGCTTTTCTTATGCAAAGGAATTCTTTTCAGCAATTGCCACAGAGAAAACTAGAAGGGGGATGTCAGGGTTAGGTAACAGAACAACAAATTCAGTTATCCCAGCAGTGCAGGCTTAAGACAAGCAAAAAGAAAGGTTTTTATAAAAATCCCCACAACATCTCTACTAATCCTGGTTTCACAAACAGTGTCCACTATCAAAGAACTGCAGCCCAGGGCTTTTCTCTGTGGTCATTTACCCAGAGGCAAAGAAATCCCCAGATATACAGAAACCCAATAAGCTTAAGGGACTCTCAAATTCTCATCTGAACCACACACCCCTCTTATTTTTCCTTCCCTATCATCTGATAAGTCTCAAATGCAGTGAAGCAATCTGCAGGCTGTAGAAATCCCCCCCAAAAAATTCTATCTATTACAGTGTACTCCTTATGTTAGGTGCAAACCATGAAAACAGAAGTTAAAGAGCTATCAGTTTACATCAGCATGCTGTTGCGATGTGAAACATGCTCAGTTTGAAGGACAGCAGCCAGTTAACGCTGGCTGCATTGCTGTCTGACTCAATCCCAGCCTTGGCACTATCATCCTAAAATTAAATAAACGTTCCCTAAAAGCATACAACTCATAGTCAATAACTCACTCAACAAGGCCACATATATCTTCCGGAGTCATGATGTATTCAGATGTCACATGCTGTCTATAATGAAAGAATCTGCTCATCCTGACTTTCTTTTTCTTTTCTCTCTATCCCCACAGGTATGAAGTTCAGCATGTGGGAAGGAATGGGTGTCTGCACATCGGGCACAGGTTTGTGAAACGAGCCAGGGAGGCAGAGTGCTTATAGCAGCACAGGAGATTCTGCTTTCAAGCCACGAGGCTGGATATTTTTATTCATGCTCTTGCCAGGAGTGAGACTACAGGATTCGGGCCTGACTTTAGAGCCTGACTTTAGAACCGAGCCACCCTGGATTTGAGCCCACTGTACTGCAGACGGACAGTGGTCTTAACGCCATGACCAGTCTGCTTTGGGAGAGACAGGAGCAATTCACTTCTCAAAGAGGACTCACAAAAGAGTCCAATTAGGAATTGCAACTTTGAAAAGGATTCTGCTCTTTTTTTTATTTGCCTTATTTTTGTTTTATTCCTTTCTTTTGTGATTACACTCACTGAAATTGCATGTCTGCCCTGAGAAGGCTGCCTGAGGTCTGGCTGGAAGCAGAGCTGCTTGCTTTATAGGTTTATCTACCATGGCAAAGCCTTTGATTGCATGAACTGTGGACGCTGCAATACAAGACAGGAGGTCAGCGGTACAAACAAGGATCAGTTCAGCAAATACCAGCCTGGTCAGGATATAACCAAAGAGACCCCTTTGACAAGACGGACAAACATCTCTTGAAAGAATAGAAGGAAGGGTGTAAAGCCTCATTGGATTTGGGGTGGCTGCAGAGGATTAGCTGGCATTTCTAAATCAGGTATGACAAATATGAATGTTCTTGCTGTGGTTAAATGCCTTTTATTTAAATTATATACATGCACCAATTGAGAGAATGAGGAAAAATGTTAAAGTAATAAATCAAAAAAAAAAAAAAAAGATATTTCTCAGACAATGTCCTACAAAGGGCAAAAATTCTGCATGAAAACAGGGCAAGATGATAAGTATAAATTCCAAAATGTAATCAACTAGGACTGACTTTGTTCTACCAGTTTTCAGCAATGAAAAGCAGCCTTGAAATGCACCGGCTAACAGCAGAAATGTGTAAAACAACAAGAGCCTGCGATTACATTACACACAGAAAAAGATAAAACCTCTCACACACAAGCATCTCATTCAAGGAAAGCTAGTGGGTTTGAGGATTTGTTATCTACATCCACGGCTGATTGGGAATATCCTTCCACTTCAATTAGACTTGCTTCTGAACCACTCTGTCCTTTTTTCCTCTTTCTCCTCTAATCCCTTATTCTTTTTCTCCACTACTTCATATTGTTTTCATATAAAAATGATTTTAATCAAGATAAACACCCCGGGCATGTTTTGCTACTATAGTTTTTCATTTGTTGATGTCATTGGAAATGTTAATAGACTCCTGTCATTAATTCAGCAGTAGAAATATAGTATTCTTTGTCTCAAATTGAATCATTTACAATGAAAGAGGTGCTGCAGGCACTCTACATAAAACAGCAATTAGAGCAGGACATTGCCTTTTCTTCAGACAGCATGATTTTGACTTTTTCTTTTTTTTTCCCCCTCCAAGGGCAACATCTGCAAAGCGGACATTAGCAATGGCAAGCAATTACATGTCCTTCTTCGTCTTCTTCATCAGAGCTGGGCTTTTGCTTGGCCTGGCCAATCCATTGATGACCTCAGCCTCCTGTCCCTCTCAGTGCCGGTGTGATGGGACTTTCATATATTGCAATGACCGGGACTTGACTTCCATCCCTTCAGGTATCCCAGAGGATGCTACGGTACTATTTCTCCAAAACAACCGCATCAAAAGTGCAGGGATTCCTACAGATCTACGAAGGCTAAATGGCGTTGAAAAGATTTACCTATACTGCAACAACCTGGATGAGTTCCCCACCAATTTGCCGCTTAATGTCAAGGAACTTCATTTACAGGAGAACAATATCCGGACTATCACACACGCCTCACTTGCACAGATTCCCTTCATTGAGGAATTACACCTTGATGACAATTCTGTTTCAGCTGTCAGCATCGAAGAGGGTGCATTCCGGGACAGCAACCATTTGAGGCTGCTTTTTCTGTCCCGCAACCACCTAAGCACCATACCTTCCGGTTTGCCAATGACTATAGAGGAGCTTCGATTTGATGACAACCGCATCTCATCCATCTCAGAGGCATCTCTGCAGGACCTTATAAACCTGAAGCGACTGGTTCTGGATGGCAACCTCCTGAACAACAGGGGCATCGGGGAGATGGCCTTGGTGAATTTAGTAAATCTGACCGAGCTCTCATTGGTACGAAACTCCCTGACGTCCCCACCAGCCAACTTGCCTGGCTCAAGCCTAGAGAAGCTAAATCTTCAAGACAACCACATCAATCACGTACCACCAGGTGCCTTTGCTTTTCTGCGACAGCTGTACCGCTTGGATTTGTCAGGCAACAACTTGAGCAGTCTGCCCATGGGGGTATTTGAGGACCTGGATAACCTTACCCAACTGCTCTTGCGCAACAACCCCTGGCATTGCAACTGCAGGATGAAGTGGGTACGTGATTGGCTGCGCACTCTTCCATCTAAGGTCAATGTGCGTGGCTTCATGTGCCAGGGTCCCGATAAGGTCAAAGGGATGGCCATCAAAGACTTATCCACTGAGCTGTTTGGCTGTTCAGACACAGAGATTCCAACCACATACGAGACCAGCACAGTCTCAAACACTTTGCCTCCCTCTCGACCCCAGTGGCCCTCATATGTAACTAAAAGACCTGTGGTTAAGGGTCCAGATCTAGGAAGAAACTATCGTAGCACGACACCGTCTAGTCGTAAGATCATCACAATAAGTGTCAAATCAAGTAGCGCTGAGACAGTGCACATATCTTGGAGAGTATCTCAGCCCATGACAGCCCTGAGGCTCAGTTGGCTAAAGCTGGGCCATAGTCCAGCTTTTGGATCCATAACTGAGACCATTGTCCAAGGGGAGAGAACAGAATACCTGCTTACAGCTCTGGAGCCAGAATCTTCTTATCGCATATGCATGGTTCCTATGGAGACGAGTAACATTTACCTGTCTGACGAGACACCTGTTTGCATAGAGACAGAAACTGGTTCCCTGAAAGCCTACAATCCCACCACAACCTTGAACAGAGAGCAGGAGAAAGAGCCTTACAAAAATTCCAATCTGCCTTTAGCTTCAATTATCGGAGGGGCGGTGGCCCTTCTAGCCATCATCATGTTGGCCCTGGTGTGCTGGTATGTCCACAGGAACGGTTCCTTATTTTCTAGGAACTGCACGTACAACAAAGGGCGCAGACGGAAGGACGATTATGCAGAAGCTGGAACAAAGAAGGACAACTCCATCTTGGAGATTAGAGAGACCTCTTTTCAAATGATTCCCATAAATCACATGCCCGTTTCCAAGGAGGAATTTGTGATACACACAATTTTTCCTCCAAATGGTTTAAGTCTTTACAAAAGTCCGCACAGTGAAAACAGCATCAACAACAGAAGCTACAGAGACAGTGGAATACCAGATTCAGACTACTCTCATTCATGATAGTGTGCGCGGATTACAAAGACATTTTATTGCGAATGAGTGACTTGGAGACTGCTTGGTCTTTTGCAAAAACACTGGATTGAAAAGACTGAGAAAGCATCGTTATGTACATTTGCCATATAATTTATATTTAAGGACAATTTATTAAAAGGAGAAAAGGTTCTGATTGCAGGCCATCACTGAGCCATCAGTGTATGCTGCCACAAACTGCAATTCTATATTTTAGATATTTGTAGTCATTTGTACTGTACTTCCTTTACTTATGGTTTTAGACCAATTAAAAAAACTTTGTGCTCTACTGAGATATGATGACTTGTCAACTGTGAAAGTGGGTTTTCATTGCTGTGTTGAACAATCAGATTTTAGAAAACCATGTAGTATAAGCACAGGTCAAACTATCGCTATGTTGCTGTCAGTGGAAAAAAAATACAACAAAAAACAAGACTGCGGGAATATAGGGCATAGGTGATCAAAGAAAATACAGACACAAGTGTTTTGTTAACTCTAAGGAGAGGAGGCACATACTCACTCTTGTGGTGTCACAGAAACCTGTAGGTTTCTCTAGGAATCCTGATTGCTTCTTCCAGAACGTTGCCAGGCTTTTAAAGAAAAAATCCACTGCAACGTTTAGGAAACAGATATCTATTACTTCCTCTCTGCTCTGGAATAGGCAGCAACATAGCACAGAATCATAAATCCATTGCAAATTAAGCACACCGATCTAATAAAAGATTAATTTGCAGTCAGATCAAATGGATGGGCTAAAACATAGCAGATATCAATATTGTCTGTCCTGTAAAAGGGAAACAGCATTTACCATATCCCTCAGTACAGTTAACCACGTCATGTAAACGTTGCCCTTCAAAATAAATATATTGTGGGCAGAAAAAAATATGGCAAGAAACACATTTGGGCTCTTTTCTATTTGGATAATGAAGTGTCAACAATTTTTTCATATAATTCTTATTTGTATTTTTATTTTATTTCTTTTGGTTTTCAAATTCAAGCCACTTTTACGTTGCCACAGTTAAATTGTTCTTTACAACTGAAGACCAAAGTGCATTGAATGCCCTTTGGCCAGTCTTGTATGTGCCTTGATCCAATGCTTATTGTATTTAGCTTTTACAACAAAAGAAAAAAAATCAGTGACTTAACTTTTTTCATACACACTTGAATATGATAGGATATTGGTCATATTGCAAATAAAAGTGGATAAAACCCCAACTCGATGGTCTCCTTTTCCCCTAAAAAATGATTTCTATTTATTTTTAATCCCTTTAAGCTTTGCATGCACCATTCCAGTACTCAGAAGTGTTCATCTAAAGCAAACTGAGGCTTCTCTCTTGCACTGCATCCGCTTGGGGCTCCAAGTGTTCTTTTGTGTTTGGGTAAAACCATGTATAACTTATCTGATCGGCCCAGGTGGGTAATATCAAAGTACAGCACATAAGCTAAATGAGGCCATTGGAGAGATGCTGTTCTGGATTTTGATGGCCACAGGGGGAAATGTACATATGTAATGACTATATAGCATTAGGTTGATGTCACAGCCTGAACCACAGTAGGAATTGCACAGGTGGCTCGCATGTGCACATGGGTACACATCTAGAAAATGATTATGTGGGCCATGAGAGCGCATACATGCACAGATGCATACACACAGATACACACGCCCTAAGATTTAATTGCAGTTCAGAGGAGCCTCTAAAAACAGCAAGTCTGATCCAAACCTTAAGTATACATCAACAGTCCCTTGCACTAAATATACCACATCAGCTAGAAATTAAAGTAAACACTCTCATACGGTTCAGCGAGGGTCCACATATGTGGATGCTGTTGATGTTCCACAACTTGCCTTGTCATTTATTCATGTGGTTTCCTGACTGACGGTATTAGTGAGTTTTAAATGCTGAGTAATGGCCTTCGTAAGTTTCACTGGCTTCCTTTTAATTATGAAGCCTTTTCAAAATGTTATTTGCAATTATTATTTGAAAATGTTTATAGTAGTACTGATTTCACTTCGGAAAAGATGTAAAAAGGAGACAAAGCGAACTACGCTTGGTATTTTTGGAAAAACTGACATTTAAAAATGAATCCAGAGTCAAACGCTCTAATACAGTATGTCTAATCCAATGTGCTTAACTGATTATTCTTAGCTACGTGTTTGTCCCTTAAATGCCAGAAAATGAATTATCCTACTTCCATTCAAGTTTTTCATATTTACTGAATATTAGCTCGATACTCAAACCAGCTGTCGTCACTAAAAAATAAATCATTCATTCTGGAGATGAGATGTCAGCCAAAACTAAAAGGCAGCATCAGGCAGGAATGAGATCACAGCAGTTTTAATTATCAAAGCACACAGGTGTGCGAGTGTGTTTGAGGCCGTACTCACACTAGGTACAGTTGCCTCGAACCGGGCCAAAGCACGCTTGTCCCCCCTCCCGTCTCCCCCGACGGCCCGCGCTCACACCATACCGGGCCACGGCACGCTTACGTCATCGCTGCTGCGCTGTTCAGAAGCGCTCTCTATGGCAAGCCTTTTTAGCATTTAAATCTTTGTTCTGACTCCATAAATATATTTAGAGATATCTCTAATTATATTTTGACTAGTCATACTTATAATTCGACTAGTCAGAATAACAATTATTCAAAAATATTTGCAGATATCTCTAAATGAGTTTTGACTCGTCACAATTGTAATTAGAGATATCTCTAACTGAGTTTTTACTAGTCATACAGATGTCTTTAATTCGTAATATTTAGAGATATTTACAAATATATTTGAAGATATCTCTAATTAATTTACTAATAGTCGAATTACAGTTGTAGATATCTTGAATTGGATTTTTGACGAGTCAAAACTCAGTTAGAGATATCTGCAAATATTTTTCAATGGAAGTCAATGGAGGAATATGACTAGTCATAATATATTTGCAGATATCTCCAATCTGATTTCGTACTAGTACAATTGTAATTGCAGATATCTCTAATTGTCATTCTGACAAGTCGAATTATAATAATGACTTGTCAAAATATATAATTATATCTCTAAATATATTTATGGATAGCCAGAACAAGGTTTAAATGTTAAAACGGCTTGCCATACGCTCTCATTTAGCAGCACAGTGGAGATTTCTCTAGTTATATCCTTTCAGTCGTTTGTTATGCAGTGACATGCAGTCAAATATTTCGCCAAACAGTCCTTAGGGATGCGGGGACACACAGTCAGATATTTTACCGAACAGATCCGCCACTTTTGGCGCTCATAAACAATCAAAGCTCTCGTGCTGCAGGAATGAGGAGGTCTGCTGAAGGCGCGCAGCTGGCGTGCTGTGAGGAGTTTGCGTCTTTAATAAACTACGGCAGTTTGCGATCACTGAACAGTAAGAATGATTAATAAATCCATATCAAACAGTCCCTTAAAAGTCACGTCTCGCTTTCGGTTTCGGGCTTTGGCGCGTTTCGCGCTCACACACAAGCGTACCGCGCCAAAGCCCAAGTGTACCGCGCTCAGGCACACCTCTTCCAACCGGGCCAGGGCCGGCCAAGTGAACCGTGCTTGAGCCCGATTCAGCGCACTCACACTTCTCAAACGATCCGGGAAACGGGCCTGGGCACGGTACGGATGGCATAGTGTGAGTAGGCCCTGAGTGTGCGCATTCTCTTTATGGACATTCTGTGTGCAGTAAATCAATCTCCAGTTTCCTAACACCATCAGAATTTTATACAGCTTGAGCTATGAGCAAAACGACTTGAAATATTAATACCATGTGTCGCATGGTGAAAGCAAATCAGCAGGAAGTGAGTGCAAACAGCGATTTGTATTCTCCAGTTAGAAAGTTCTATTCAAAACACTAACCTTAAGTAATGGGGGAAGGAGAGTTGAGTGGCTGCTACTGGGGGTGACCTGCCGTGACCCTTTTAACACAATGACCTCACCTCTGGCATCTTTGTCAGCACAATGTTGGAGCTCACAGATGACCTCATTCGCCCTGGGAAAACTATTGATCAGGTCTGATGTCCATGAGGCCAGTGCACACTTGAAATTCTACCTTGAATAGGGCACTTCAGATACAAGAACAAAACTCCTTAAAAGCTTCAACTATGGACATCAGATTGAAAATCTCACAATAAATACTTTAAGTTGGACTTTAAGAGTGTGGCCATCTCATTTGCTGTGGTCAAAGAAAGCTATGACTGATCAGGGGTCAGATTAAAAAGCAGATGAAGCAGGGGTCACAAGCCAATAAGATGAAAAATTAGTTGAAGTTTGACCCCTTTTAAAGCAATTAGTAGACATTTTTCATCTTTTCAGACGTCTCACTCTTTATTAAGCAAATGGTACACATTTTTCATCTTTTTAGACCTTTGACCTCTTTTTTTAACAACTCAACTTTTGACCGCATTGTAAAGCAACAGCTAAACATTTTTCATCTTTTTGGACTTTTGACCTCATTTCGTTAAGCAAAGGAACAGTAGAGAGCTGGTCAGGCATTGTTATCATGGACAGTGATGGATCCCTAGCTCTATAAAAATGAATAGTTAGAAAAAATTATGCAGCTGCTGTTTTCTGGATCATAAAACGTTCATAAGAGCAACTAAAATAAGGTAATGAGAGTTACTTTTGACAAGAAAGCCAATTACTGGCAAAAGCGGAAGCCACATGTCATTCAATTATTTTTAGAGTTTAATTTACCAAAAGAGCCATAAGGGAACTGACTTTAAAGGCACCATCTTATTCTGATCTCATTTTGTTTCACCTTGCAGGGAGATGTAGTCATCAACTCCTAGCATATCTATTCCCAAGTGTGTGATGTGTTTGCTCCCATTCTGCCTGGCCTTGCGTTCGCTACAAAACCTTTTCCCACAGCTCAGCGCAAAATTTTTCAAAATAAAATAGCAAAAGATCCTCCTAATGAGCCATTTGCTTTCTTTTCTTCTTCTGCACCTTGTCTCCAGTCCAAGACATCTTGCACATCAAAGCGGAGAACTCTCATTGTGTGTCTTTTAGCAACAAAAGAGAAATTGAGGTCAAACTGTCAGGCCCAGGGCACGAATGTGGCCCTCCCACATGCCTGGACTTTGGCCAAAATGAAGTATATTTTCAGAACGTGCAAAACTATGAGTGCACATTTGCTTGTACTTCCGTTTGCTTGTGTTTAAGGTTTAAAAAGCCGAAGTTAATAATCACAGATTATGGCCTTCCAGTTTTTGCTTGGGTTTATTCAATTCTGCAATCTTCTGTCACATATATTGCAAACCAAAAAAGGACACACCAGATTTTTTTTAATGGATACATTGCCTTTCCTGTAAGCTTGCAATGGAGATGCTGAAACCACAACATAACTAATGCATGTCTTGAAAAGACAGCTGCGGTCTGGGCGTGAAGCCACGGCCACATGTGCTCTGCTGTCACCACAGTCATGTGGTGAAAAAAATACAAGGAGTCAAAGCAAATGTTTGAAGAACCAGACAGAAGACAGAGTTCAGAAAGTAAAGAACACCATAGTCCAAGTCAAAACAAATCAATAGCTGAAACAAAGTTCATTGAAGCTTTAAAATATGTAAAACACAATATCTTTTCCAAATTTTCCCGAATTCAGAGTTGACTTGGGTAGAAAAACAGCAATGAGATGAGTGAGACACACGCATCTACTGTACCAGGTACAGTACATAGAGCAGTATATCTCAGCTGACCACTTCTGACCATATCATCTAAGCTCTTAATATTGAGTGAAAACGGCACCTATAATTCTTTTCCCATAATGTTCCTCTAAATCTCACTCTGCCCATTATTTTCTAAAGTGCTTCCTTGTTCTCAAACACAAGACTTTGTAACCAACGACCTGAAACTCTGAGGCTGCAACAACTACAATCTCCCATCATCTAAATGAATCCAATTTTTTGCTCGACAGCACACAGCGTGCATGCATCTATCTCCCCTTAAAATCATCTGACATTAATACAAGTTAACAAAGGCTCGTCTATTAAGGTGGCAACAGTAGCAGCACTTTGCCGTTGGAGCAGGTTGAATTATTGAACAGGAAAAATGACTTACAACTGCAGTGAAGTGGAATCCAACCTCCAGCCAGCATCTGTTAATGCAATAACAACCGACAACTGCCGATTCCTGCAGGCGAGTGGAGGGTATGATAATTTGATGTAGAGCATCATATGTTTTGAGAACGTCCGTTTAATTGACTTTACTAGATGAAAGACGATAATTCATGTCATCCATTAACTAGCTTAAATGATCTTTTAAAAGGTGATATATCTTCCTGTGCCCTTTAGCAGATTTGTGAGGCCCGTTCTCCACTGCTGCATCGACCCATCAGGGTATTTGTTCAGAACGTCTGGTCTTGCTGGGAATAATTATTGCATTCCCTCTGAAAGGTCTTGGTAGGAGCAATCGTCCTTTAGCCCTCCATGACGGTGGGGCTCTGAGGACCATGTCGGGCCCAGCTTCGATCTGGTTAGCATTCCCATTTGCGTGAGGGCCAAGGTTTAAATGTCAATGGTGTATCTGCATGCCGGTAAGGCAACCCGCCAGATATACGCAACTGACAGATGGCAAAGCCATGCTGTAATGCCAACGGGTGCATTGGTGTTATGTATGCTGATTTGATGTAGCCTACTGATATGACCGTAAGAGGGAGATGCAATTGGATTACTTCATCACCAATAAGGCTCAGTTTAAATGTCAGTGTGTTACTGGTAAGGAAAATGGGAAAGGATTTCTAACACACTCACGTAAAATTCACAACTTGATGAAAGTGAAACACTAGAGAACCTGGCGACTGCCAGTGGGAGATTTGCTGAAAGAACCAATCAATATGGCTTCTCTTTAGCAGGTCGTACATCTGCCAGTTTTCTTAAAATCCAAAGGTCAAATAAAGCCACAGGGTCTCAATACTTAACCACTAATGATGAGGAAAGAAAGGTGTCAGTTATGATTCAGCATCGAAAGAGAGAAAAGTAGCAAACAACTTTAATAAACTGATTAAAAACGTCTATACTTGGTCAGAATATATACAGGTATTCCAATGGATGATTTTATTAAGTCAGTAAACAACAAACTTAACTTTAGGAGTATTTTCAGACATTTTCTCCTTGATTTAGTGCACTTTCTCAAGCGATACTTCAAAGTGCACCAAAATGAGTTTATGCCAGTCATAACTGTCCTCTCATTAATCCTCAACCAAATGAATTTGTTTTTAATCATGTCAAGACCACCTCCTTTTGGCAGTCTCAGATGGTTTTAGTGTGGATTTGAGCACAGCTATGAAACCAATGCTCAAGATGTACTAGGTAAAATAAGTGCAGAGAGAAACCTATTCTATAACTTACATCCTCAATTAAAAGTTCACATCAAAGTTAAAGCCTGTACACCTTTCAGAAAATGAGAGCCTTGGTGGTTTTCTGGCAATCATAGCAACAGCAGTAACAGTAGTTATGTCTGTCAAGTTCAAATGCAGTTGGTTTATTAAAAGAACAAAGCCAGGAACTGAACATGAAATCACATGAATCACTAAACTAACATATATAAAACTAACTTGCTGAAAAGTAATTCTCCCTTTCTTTGGTCACATCCAGGCTCACTGTACATGACACAAATGTTTTGTGCTGATCATTTGGAAAAAAACCTTAACACTTGTGTATCAGAGGTTCATATAGTAGACTAATTTAGTTATAATGAAAGTTGAGTTATAAAGAAATTTTCTGTTCTGATTATAACCAACCAAAAATACCAAAAAAAAAAAAAAAAAACATTTTTTAGATTTTAACATTGTATATTGCAGTTCTTTTACATAATGCCACTGTTATTAATGCTATATAATACGTGGAGGAATTGTTAAAGATTAATGTGAAAAATTAATATTACAAAAGTAATTAATGTGTACAAAAACCAAACCTTTTTTTTATGCATTTTACAAATGATTTTGAAATTTAAAGCTCACATAAAGCTCCTGTGGTTTCATATACTTCTGTTCAATCTCACCTAACAAATTAATTAAACATTAAAACACTGTTCATTTATGTAACACACCTTTATAAATTATGTCCATTCAAATTCAGCAGAAATCTACATAAGGTTTTGTGGGTGTAGATTTCGTGTGGGCCTGCTTGTGTCTTATCTCACCCAGGGCACCAAACGAGTCAAGAACGCCATCACTGCCCCCTCAAAAAAGACACACGATGCCCCTGAGTTCTGACTCAATACTCTGAGTCATTCCACTCAGTAGCAGAAAAAGCATAGGTCATGCTAAACCTGCCACTTAAAAAAACAGCCTTGTCATACATGACCACTTGTATCATATGACTATTTTTACTCAATTTGTGTGCTTAAAAATATCACATAAGTAAAAAGTGAGTGCTTTTGGATAGAGATGTACAGTTGAAGTTACAGGCTTGCAGGCTTCTTCTTCTGCAATAAAAAAATTCTAAATAGCTAATAAAAATCAAAAACTCTGATATCAATAACCACAGACCAACATAATTACAATTATAACATATTTATTGAACAGTTAAGAGTCTAAAATGGAAAAAAGTACCAAAATATCACCTATTTCTAAATTTTAAAACATCCACATATTCATTCCACTCAGCAAAAACAAAAAAAGCATTGCCCATTAAAAACGTGCTACTTGAGAATGGCCTTGTATCATATGAACCTCAATATTCATCCTCAAAAACATCATACACTGTAAATTAGTGCTTTTAACAACCAAAATCAGGTTTCGAGGGAAATGTACAGCTGGAGGAAAAGGGCCCGTGACAGTATGACCTTCTCCAGAAACCGTGAGACTAACACCACTTCCCTACGGGCCCTTCTTACACAACACTTCAGTCGGCATCAATACACTTACACTTAACCACAGCACGGGTCTGTCTCCCCCTGCGGCCTCTGCGTCTCTCTTTGGGACGATCTGGAAGGAGACTCCTGGACAATCAGTGGTGTCAGCAGGCTCTAAATACTGCCTGTCACCATTCATCTGAACATCGGCCGTGTCACAGCGACGCCTCAAGGTCTCTGTATCACTGCTCGTGCAATAGGTGAGGAGAGATGGCTATTTGTGTGCTGAATTAGCTTGCTGGAGTTTGCTAAAGGTCAGTGTGAAAAGTTACAATTGTCAATAATTCTTACTGGCTTTGGTAGACAAGACTGTTGCATTGTAGGTGCTGTATACAGGTGATTTTTTTAAACATCATTTTTTTTAATTGATATGTTTGAACTGGAGAGGTTGTGTTAATGAGAAAAATACACAGAGGATGTAATTTCTGAACTGAATTTTTCAAATATGTTTTAGTAAATAATATAAATACAATTTGCTGCAAGGAAATGAAGAATAATGCTTATAATGTTTCATTAAAAACAGCCAATGTTTATATTGCATATAATACATGAACAAAATGCACACTGTAAAAAACAATAGTCGTACTCACTAATAAAATTAAGTTCGGTTAACTTATTATGAATAAGTTTGTTCCTTTTACAATATTTAAACAAGTAATCACATGTTTTTAGCACATTAAGTTGTTAAACTAAACAGATTTTTGTAATCTTGACTTTCAATAATATGTATTTACAACTTTTGAGTGGTCATGTGTCAAAAGCATGTTAATGATAGAGAATGGTGATGAGGGAACTGAGGAAACAGTTGGCGCAGTGAGTAACGGTGTCACCTCACAGCAAGAAGGTCACTGGATCGAGCTCTGGCTGGGTCAGTTGGTATTTCTGTGTGGAGTTATAGGTGAATTGCGTACGGTAACTTTTCTGTATGTGTGTGTATGTCCTGGTCCTCTAGGTTGGGGGTTGAGCGTTGGGCTAACAACCCACATCAAAAAAAAAAAAAGAGATGCTACAAAACACTAACATGGTACAGCTAAATATCAACGGCACTGGGAGTGATTAAATACTTAATAATTTACATGAAAATTTTCAGTTTCCTAATATTTTCCTAGTAATGTGAACACTGATAAGAAATTAACACATCTACTTATTTTGAGTCAATGGAACTGAAGTTTACTTTATTAGGAAGTTGTACATACAAAAGGTTTTAAGTTATGCTCACTTAAAATGAATACACTACTTTACTTAGAAACTTTCAGGCAATCAGTTTTCTCAATTTTTCTAAGTAAGGTCAAGTTTAGGGTCATGTACATTTTACAGTGTAGTTATGTAAACATTTGTTGAAAACATTATTTATATATCTTTTATATAATATGTAACATCATAACATAATATGATCGGATTTTAAAAAATATTTTAAATAATATTAATACTATTAATTATTGTACATTTTTATGATCCTGGAGCAGAAAACCAGTCATAACTGTCAATTTTTGGAAACATTTATAAATGGATTTATACATCACCTGAAAGCTGAGAAGCAAAAATGTGAAAATCTGGAAACTGAGGGTGCAATCATTGAGACAAATCTCTATTTTAAAGCAATTTGTCATATTAATAATTTTCATTTTTCTAATTGAATTCCCTTGTATACCATTAAAGATAACACATCAAAAAATATCGGTAATATTACATAAATTATAGTATGGAAATTTGCAGTTACACATCAAATTATTGTGAATAATATATATCAGATATTATTTTGATATTAAATACAATATTCATTTCCTTTGTTAAATAGCCCGTTTTGTGTGCACTGCCTCTTCTAGCTGAATCATTGAATGCCTCCTAAATTGCGAGTTGCATTAGACAAAGGTGTCTGCTAAATAACTAAATGTAAATATATATTAAGCAAACAACTAGCATATGATTATGTGAAACAATTGTGTAACGGATTTATTAAATCTTTGCTTAAGTTCTAATTTCTTTCATGTTTCTTTTTAACAATCTTACAAACCTTTGAATGGTCTATGAATTCATCTATCATAAAAAAAAAAAAAAAGTAAAATAAAAAAATTCACATTTAAATGAGCCTTTACGATCTTTAGGTCTGATGCTGCTACTTTCAGAAACATTTTTTTCCCATGAGCATTAACACAGTCTGTCAGGTCGAGCAGATGTTAGATATTACTCTAAGCTGTGCTCCAGGAACATTTAAGTCCTATTGTATCACACAGCAAACAACAAAGCAATTATTTCCCACAAGTCTTAAATATAACAAGAGTGAGCTTAATCTGCATATTTCCAAAGTAACATTGCACAAACTTTCAGTTTCAATCTTTCAAATGGAAAAAAAAAATCTAATACAATTCAGCAGAGCTACTGCAATCCAATGATCCACTAGCAGAGTTTAAGGAAATAAGCTGGTCTAATCCATGTCTCTCAGCTGCTTAAGACCTTCCTATGACTGCCTATCCCAGATGACAAGTCTCAGAGAGCCTGGACAGTCTCTAAATGGACACACACAAGGCTTAAAGTGACAGATGACTGTTCACCGTGGC
This sequence comes from Danio rerio, assembly GCF_052040795.2. NCBI lineage: Eukaryota > Metazoa > Chordata > Actinopteri > Cypriniformes > Danionidae > Danio > Danio rerio. The sequence continues at coordinate 36,434,366 of NC_141033.1, read as the reverse complement.
ATTCTTGTGGTCCGTCCGCCCATTCTTTAACTCGCTAGCTCAGAAGGCCACTGTCAAAACAAACGCGAGCAGATGACAGGAAATGAGGCGCCGCACGCTGGCAAAAAAAAAAGCACTCCATTACAAAATCTCTTCTGGATCATTCGGCCATGGACAAACCCAGTGGTGTGCAATTTGACTCTTTGATGTTCATGGTCAGATACCTTCTCCAGCCTCAATGAAGACCATGAACAGACTGAAACGCACACGGACAATTCAGCTATAAAGATTCTAATCATGATAAAAGCAAAATGATTAGTGATTTAATACAATGAGGACCCGGTAATCTCTGAAGGGGCATTTTAAAGACCACAAGGCCATTTCAGATGATGGCATTAACCTCACTCACACACACACACACCGACACACAAGTACACTCTGACATAAACTGCAGTTCTTGGACACTACCAGCTGAACGGGTGGTGAGATAAAAGGCAGGACCTGCTGAGATTCTGGATGCATTAAAAATGAGGTCAAAATGCTGCTGATGTAATAAGACAAAGGCCTCCTTTTCTAGACATGAATCTTTCCACAGTCAGCTTGAACTGTTGCGATTATATTTCAAGCATCAACCTGGGCTGTGAATAATAATGTACCACAGGCAAATCTCACGAGTGAGTGTGTTTGCTAGGGCTTGCTGCACAAATGTGATAAGATAAAAAAAAAATAAATAAATAAAAAAGGATGACAATAGATAGATTAAAAGTTTAGGTTAGAATTATCAGCTGTTAATGGTTTTCTTTTTTCTGATAACCAATCCAGAAATTAAACTTCCACAGTATTTTGCCCACTCACGCACAACAAACTAAAACGTTGGGAATATATTAACACAAATGGTGCTGTATGGCAAAAAAAAAAAAATCCAATACATATTCTTTGTTTAACTATTAGCTGGTCAACCCGCAAAAATGGCTGCAAACAAAACATTTTTAAACATAAAAATATATATATAACTGCAAATATATCCAAAACATGCCCATGCTATAGACTTAAATAAAATGAATGAAAAAAGCTTTTTCTTAGCAAAAAAATAAATAAATGTAAACATTTAGTTCAAGCCAATTCAAGTTTAAAATAGCTTCAAGTACAACACCATTAGTATGCATTTTTAAACATTTTTTTTTAACAGGAAAAAAAATTACATGTCAGTCTGTCACATAAAATGTTAATAATATATCATTAGAGATGTAATGACTTACGATTCGGTACAATTCCTGATGACAATCTCACGATTCTCAATTAAATCACTCTTTTTTTACAATATTATTTGAAACAAATTTAAGGTTAACAAGAGCCCTTTCAGTTTTTCTTAAATGTGAAGAGTGTGAAGAGTTAAGTCTTTCCTAAACCAGAGAGCAGCGTGTATAGAGGTGGTCAATAGGCCCTCTGATCCCAGGGAAAAAAGATTATAAAGTTACTAATTAAACAGTATGATAGAGACAGGAGTTAAACATGATTTTGAAAGTGAATAATTAATATTACTTGTATCAGTGTGATACACTTAAGAAGAGATAATCTTGAACATTATAAATATGCAATAATAAGGAAATTATTAATATATGCATAAACTAGTTTGAAAAGGAGAGGGTGAAAATCATCTAATACCTGGTTTTGTAACAGAACAGCTTTCTCTTTCAGACTGAAAAACATCTTCACACTTCCGCTATGAAAATACTGATGCACTGCATGATCTCTGCAGCACCAGTTGGAGCAAGCGGGAATGCAAATCATCCGGTGCACTTGGTTTGGCTTATTAATAGTTTTTTTTTTTGTGTACAGGCGTCTGTGAGTTTTTCACTGTGCTAACGGTTTATGTGCACCATATTTGTTGTTCAGTTAGTGCAAGTAATCGCCTTTTTCCAGTATTTGCACACAGTATGTGTTTTGTGCGGCGCACTTCACCGATGTCATTTCACTCTGCTGCCCCACCTCTTGCTCGCCGCTGATGTGCAGGCAAAGATATGTTGCACCTGTAATCACAGTGCTCCGTTCTATTAAAAAAAAAATAAATGCATCGCGATTGTACATTGTGCAGTTGTACCGGCTTTCGATTTTCATCCGGCTCACAGTAAATCATTACATCCTTATACATCAAATAGTAGTCTTGTTCAGATCTTGCATCATTTCCTCTTAATCACTAAAGCTGGTGCATTGTCAGTATGTCTAATTGAAACATTTGCCAATCATTTTATTCAAAATTCTGAAATGTGGTAAAACATTGAATTCACATTCAATAAACTGATCTGCATTAGACATAGTTGGGAGATTTGTACAGTTTAAAAGACATTTAATAAAATTTTGGTTAATCTCCATAACAAATAAGCTACTCAACAACAGCAAGGAAAAAACTAAGAAAAAATAACTCAAAAATAAAATGTATTGCTCCAAAAAGCTCAGGATCCCAAAAATTCACAAAAAAGTTTTCTCCAGTAAAGTCTCTTAATGCAAAATAAAACATGAAAATTCAAGTTGCCACAGAATTGTTTTCAAACGCTGGTGTAACCGTATGAAACATGAAAATCTTGTCACTGTCTGACATGGGTAGCAAAAGGAAGTAGTGAAGGTTTTGAGTGTCACCCTTGTAAATGAGTTCAGGAGCCCGACTTCATTTAGGGGCTGACAGCTGTGCTGATAAGAACAGGATTATGGAACGACAGGAACTGGAACAGTGTTCAGTTTACAACTCGCTCTCATCCTGCACAACTCAAATTCCTTCTTTTTCCTGAAGGATATTTCTCTCTAGGGACAGTGGGGAAAAAGACAGCCTTCATACATGCGTTATGTTTTAATTTAGATTAGAAGTGTAATCTGAAAATGCATATATGGTCAAAAATGTACATTTGGTTAGCACCAAATAAAAAGTACAAAAATTGTGATTTTAAATAAAATTTAATACAATTTCAGCTTGCTTTATAATAAAATATTTATGGCTGGTAAATTTTCTGGTAAAAGCCACTGACCCCCCTGCACTGTAAAAAAAATACCTGCAAATTAGCAGTTTTCTGTATTTTTTATTTTGTGATTGATGTTTTTATTTTTCCCATTTATTTATGCTTTTGGATTGCATTATGGGACCTTGATCTTTCTTCCAACAACTTTACTTTTATTAGCATTTATAATAGTTCAAAATAGGGCTGGGCCAACAAACAATACTATATTGCTGCGATAAAATTTATGTCAATAACAATGGTAAGCTCTAGACTTTTTCACTCTATATTGATCTAAGAGCCAATGAGACAGCAGAAATGTTGTCTCAAACGTTCATTTCCCGATGACATTTCAGCACGTTCTTAAACAGCGCTGATTTGCGATTGTGGTTACAGTCAGTGAACAGTGGTTTAGCACAACACAGATACACAGTGGCGCAAAAAGGGGTATGCAGTATATGCGGCGCATAGGGGCGCCACACATGGGGGGGGCGCCATTGTGCCAAAACTATTTTTGAAATTATACATATTATTATACATATTAAACAAAATAAATGAATATTTTAGGTTAAAAAATTTTATCCTGCATTTTATATAAATATACAATTGTATTTTATTAAATAAAAAAATTATACCACCCCTCCCTCTTCATTGACCATTAGATTGATCCGTTGCTCGGTTACAGTCACATGTTCAAAATGGAGAGAAGAGTAAAGAGACGTGGAGCGCAAAATAGAAAACAAAAAGAGAACAAACAATGCCTTAAAATAAAAACTGCCATGACAAATTGGATAATAAGGAATTGGTAAGCTTAAGCTTATATTACCACACTTTTAATCAACTTCTAATGTTTTTGGGAGCAACGGGCTGCCATATCATTAATTATTCATTATCGCCACTCAGTCACTGCATGCATGGGCTTTTACTTAACATAAATGCAGACAAGGTGGTTTTGTCCAGGCAGGGGGACAGTGACGCACGGCCACACCTGAACTGCGTCCGAAATCGCATATTTGCATCCTGTATAGTTTGCGAAAAACACTATATTTCTATAGGCTAAAGCCATGATAAGCTGGTGTAAAGTTAACTTTATGGTAAAGGCTTTTGTCGTAAATTCATGGACCGTCAGCTTCAAAAGAGAACATTTTTATTTACTGCATTTAAATGTTGATTACAGTTACTATAGTTATTTACTAAAGAGCAACAAATGAATTTAGTTTGATCCTCTGTGATTTGTTTTGTTTATGCTAATTTAAGATAATATTACTTGTGTTTCAAATAAAACATCTTTACATATTATTGTGTATATTTTTTCTATTTACACACCTGAATCTTAAAGTATCCGCTCTCATTCCTCTTCAAATCGCGTGTATAGAAGCCGTCTTTATCACTATGGAGCGTGTCCGTCACTCAGCACCGTTAAACTGATTCAGAGGCTGCATAAGGGCGGCAAAAGACGCATAAAGCTTTACTGGAAAGTATGTGAATGCGGCCGTTTTTACATTAATTTCAAAGTGCTGTCAATCAAAATAATGTGAAAGCTTAATTCTCTTAAACAGTTCTTGCATCACATTTGAGATCGGCTCTGTGCAGCTGCTACTTTCACTTTTCATAGAAACATTACAAATGCGGGAGAAATACTGGAAAAACACACATGGAAGACAGCAGATAGAATGGTAAAATATGGTAGAATTAATATGGCAAAAACGAGAGGGTTTGTAGGAATGAATTCCATTCGTTGGCACACACATTTTTATTCAAAATCATTTAAAACAACATGCAGTCACACATCCAAGTGTAAAGTTTATGTAAAAGTTTTATCAAAATAAACTGTCAAATCATACTTACAGTTGAGCTCAAAAGGTTTGAGTAATGTGAAACATTCTATTATTAATTGATTATTTAGCAAAAAATAAGAGGGATCACACAAAAAGTATGCTTAAAACCTTAATATTAGGGCCAGACAGAATCTGCAAACATTTTTTGCTATTTCTGCTGAGAATTACAGGCAGAAAATACTACTTTACCAACTGTATTGTAAATAAATCATATGAACATTTTAATATTACTATTATTATATCACAATAATATTAGTGAAATGAATTTGAATACTGAGTAAATAGAAATGTACACAAATTTACACAAATAGATTCAATGATGGGCTAAAAATCTGTAGAAAACTGCAGATGTCTGCGCACGCAGACTCCATGTGGGATTATACTGAATTTATTTTAGGCAAAATAGAAAATAATACATGGATTAAAAAATTCCCCTATAAAAATTTTAGATATCTAATTATAATGATTTTTAACCCTGTTAAAACTATAGTCAGAATATTCAAATTTTTTGGAACTGTAATGTTTATTAATCCCATCAAGATCCATTTTTATACCCTATACATTTTTTTATAAATTAATTATGTATCATATTGATACATCAGGCCTTTTGGTAACTTTTTCTGCTCAAAACTAGTTCAATTTAGTTCCCAAAAAGTTTGCCTATAACATTTTTATCAAATAAAACATTTCAGGCAGTTTGTCTCTATTTTTTTTAACTAAATATTGTACAGTCTTTTTTATTTCACTTTGTAAAAGGTGTGATTGCAGTTTCAGTCAATTGTTCAAGTGAAGACAGACCTTACACCTCTCACATATGCATGTGAGAAGTTATTGCATTTTTCATTTTTTTTTTGCAAGTTCTTTTGCCCTTTACGACTCCCATATCTTTCATTTTGTTTTGACAAATGTACAAAAAGAAACAAAAACAAGACATGTCAAGGTGCTATAATCATTTGGTGAGGAAAATGGAAGTAAGAAGAAATTTGGGTTGGGATGAAATGTAATTCTTTGTGACTTAACATGCTTAATGTAATTATACTTTTACTACTTCATACTATTTCAGTTGCGTTCAGAACTTCGACATGTTGATGAGGAAATTAATTTGGGGGGGGGGGGGGGGGGAACTTGAACAAAACTTGAACTCGCATACCCCTCAGTAAATGTGCAGTTGCGCCCCTGCAGATACAGGGACATTTCTGTTGAACACAATGGTAAATCAGTGCTGTTTAAGAACGTGTTCAACAGCAGGAAATGGACGTTTTTAAAATTGTATTATCGATTGGTACTGAATTCCAGTATTGTGCAACCCTAGAATCTAGAAGTGTGTAGATATTAGGGATGCAAAAAATTTTCGGCCACTGAAAATAGGTTATGATTTAATAGACCCTCTAATTTTAGAGGCTTCAGCAATTGTTGGAATACACTTTCAAATCTGGAAGCATGAACAACTAATATCGAAATATATATATATATATATATATATATATATATATATATATATATATATATATATATATATATACATACATACATATATATATATATAAATATATATATATATATATATATATATATATATATATATATATATATATATATACATATATACACATATATATACATATATATACATATATTGTTATTGTTATTCAATGTGGAAAAAATAAATAATTAAAACTACATTTTTACCATTTTACCAAGCTCTAGTTTAAAGTGACATTAACTGGGTTTGTGTTGTATATTACGTTACAAAAAGCCTTGTAATAAACTGTCAGTACATTTTCAGTTATTTTACATACTATTTTTTTTCTATATATATTATTTATTATATGTTATTTAAAACAACTAAAAATGTCAATAAAAAGCACTGTTAAATTGAATGTTCAACATCAAAAGTTGACACAGCAGAGATCAACATCCCATAATGCAATTCACAACCGTAAATAAACGGAAACACTTGTGAATCACAAAACACAAAAACTGTTAATTAGCAGATATCTTTTACAGTGTGGAGCGTGTGGCAAAATGACAGTTCTAGGCCTTGTATAAATATGTTTTATATAGCAATTCATGCCAGCATCATGGCAGCAAGATATGCACAGGCAAGCAAAATCTCTGAATTTCTTAAATGAAAAAAAGTCTCTCAACGGTTCTGCTCACATTACCCTTTTTTCCCTCTCTCCCTCTTTTCAGCAAGTGAGAACATGACAACAATACAAATCCTGTCTGGGGATTAGGATGAAATTTTAATATTTCCTTCACATTTTTTTCAGTTACTAATTATTTTCCTGCTCTAGTATGGAGACGTTTCATTTAAACACAAACTAAGATGAAGTTCAGCTCTCTTCGGTTTTGGAAAACTCTGCCGGGTTGCCTGGCAGGCCCTTTCTTCATTTTCAATTAATAAGCCGCACTATTATTAGCAGGGAGGAAAACTGGCTTTGTATTAATGTCTTCAGTGTTGTAATAAAACATTAAATATCTCCTCGCAAGATGAAGCTCCGAAACGTCAGTTGAAAATGGAAACGCTGGTGATTTGTGTGGAACAGGATTTGAAAAAGCAGGTTTGATCAATGAGGTGATCCAAAACTTGAGTAAGGTTCTATAAATGTTTGCCTGAACTGCCTAAGGAGAGACGAGCGGAGTTACAAATCTAATGTCTAGTCTAACAATAGATCGTTTACATTTTTTCCCCTCGATCTAAAAAGACAAAGCCTTCACCCAGTGTCTCTGCCCTTCCTCATTCCTGTAAGGAAACATCTTCCATCTACAATAAAAAAGTATTTATTTTTCCTGCCTACAAGCTCCATCCCTAAACCTCGGTTTCCTCTGAGGCACCTCGACACAATGCATTGTGTCCCTCCACCCTGCCGACCGCTTCTGGAGCAAGAGGTTAACGGGACGGGGTGTCTATTTTGTCCTCGTCACCAGTAGCAGACAATGTCTCCGTGAGCTCGGTCATTAATCATGCCTTTCCTATGTGTGGCGACACGACAACAGCGGGGGACGAGGGGGGGTGGGTGGTGTCTAATGTGACACGGGCCGTCCCACCAAAAGCCCTATGAACCTATATGAAGAGGTCCGTCACATTTGTGCTTACCAGGTCACTAATCGAATTACGTCAAAAAGGCAACAGAGCACAAGGCACCAAATTCGTTTAGCTATTGTAAGGAGGCCAAGACCTCAACAAACAGAGATCTCTCTTTTAAAAAAAAAAGGAGAGAGGAAATTATGCACGATTATGTGTGGGTAGTCAGTAACTTTTTGTTGTGGACATTGGTGCCAAAAGAAAAGAAAGCGCTATGCAAATTGATCATGTAAATCTAGTTTCTAACTCCTGCACTCTTCCCTCCCTCCTCGCTCATTTTCATAAGCCAGATGGCTGTGGTTTTGGGCTAATTCACTTAGCCAAGCATAAGTAATTCCTCACATATATGCATGGCCAATCCATTATTAGATAACGCACAAAAAGAGCAAATATGCAGTTGCATTCAAGACAGATTCATCCATCTATCATCGGGGCCGGAGGTGGGGAAATAAGTCTCCTAGGTCAGCGGGCATCGTGCTTTGGCACACGGTCGGGTCCTGCAGGGCCTCAGGACACTAGTTGGGGATTGGTTTAATTATCCCTTCGTTGACAGAGTACGACGGCAGGTGAGAGGAGGCAGGGGGGGAAAGCGCAGATGAGGGTGGAATACCGAAGTGTCCAACAGGGCAAAGTAGTCGCATAGACAAAAGACGTGGGAGGCGAGGGATTTTTTGGATTCATAAAGGAAGAATACATTTCTCCACTGCTGAATAAAAGGACAGCTGGAAGAACAGAGAGAAATGTATCAATCAAGTCTCATGTGTTCAAACACTTTTCATGTTAGGAAGCTTTAAGTACAGTTTGTTTAACAGATTGAATACAAATACAGGGCTCTGGAAAAAACTGCAACATTGGTAAAATGTGCAACAGAAATTTAAAATGTAGTTGAAGATGTCCAGTTGGTCCACTAATGCCCAATTTGTGAAAAAATTACTTTCATTATTATTTGTAGTCAAAGTATTAGGCATGGGATGATAAAGGTTTACAGCTATTTGGAAAAGTCGAGGTATTAAAATCACAAAAACATGATGATATACCGTCCGTAAGGTTTATGTAAAGCTGTGTTTTTGAAACTAATGAAGACAGCAGGAAGTCAATGATTTATTTAAATTATTTAGCCTGTTTACTGTTCCAAAATATTATAAATGTTTCCTAAAATTAAATTTATTGTGTTCAATGGGGAGGAAAAGTTGTTTTTTTATTAAGACATTTTAAAAAGAACTTTTTTTTAGAGAAGTAATCACCATATTGTGATATTGTAAAACCATGATATTAACATTTTTGTTTTACTGCTATATATAAAGAAATAAATTGTGAACAAATTCCATCAAAAAAGCCTTTACCAAGCGGAATCCTGTGTTGGCTGTTGCGTCAACATGACTGAGGAAAGTTGAACATGCGGGCCAGTTTGCCATTTTAATGAATGATATGTAAATAACATCAGGCTAGCTTTTGAGTTAAAAACTTTAACAGATCTCTGTTTTTCTAATGATATATGATGCAGATAATGTATATTTGATGTAAATGATAATTGATGTAAATCTATAGAAAACGTTTTGGTACATAAAAAGTTGTTATAATGACCATCCAACAAGGTAATCCAGCAAAAAAATAAATAAATAAATTGTGCTTAAAATGTCCCTAAAATGCAACATATTTAAATCTCATATTTTAATAGAAAATTAGGCGAATAACTGCTAAAATGTCTACTTAAGAAAAAAGGACCACTGCTTTCACCAGGCTAACTACAGGCCTGAACTACGCCCATGCCTACAAAGTATAAAAAATGCACTTTTTATAAAATAAAGACGGTTTTGCTATGATCATGTGTTAATAATGACATTTCAAATTAATAATGAAAATTATTTGCAAAAAAATTTTTGGTAATGGTTACTATTAGTACTATGTACTATAAAATAAAACGGTTTTCAAACAGAAAACACAAAAATCTTTCAAAATCTCTAAAAAGTTCCTGTACTAAAAGTTAGTGATCGTTTAAATTATTTAATTATTAAAGAATAAGACTATTTTCTATGAACTGTAGCATTGAATGAACATTCACCTTCATCAAGCAGTTCTCCAATTATTTTTTGTTAACTTAATTTGGCTCATAAATGCTTCATTTTAGTAGCAAACGCCACCTTTGTTTTTTTTTTTCTTTTTCTTTTTTTTGGTCTGGAGCCCTAAATTATCAGTGATAAAATAGATCTCATTCTGCGTGGGGTTGTGTGAGCTCTAATATTTCAAGGATTTAATTTGAATTTTAAGCAAACTCAAATTGAAATAAATTCACAGAAACGTTTCATATTGTCCACAGTGATTAAATAAAACCTTAAACGCCTTATCCAGTCACCACTGTTTTACAGCCAAGGCTGGTTTCTTGAGTCAGACTGTACAAGCTGGTAAGAAAATAGAAGGCGACCAGCTCCGCATTCACCTATATGTCTTTGGCATACTAAACAGGCTGAAGGTGAACTCTAGTGACGGACTCCAGATGAGAAAAGGCTACATCTCATTCTTTTCTCCTTTGAAGCTGACTGACGCTGACCTCCACTCCATGTGTGGCATTGAGCAAAAAAAACAAAAAACAATAAAGAAAAGAAATTCAGTTGTATATGCTGCATACAATTGTTGTTCACAGTGTGAATGACCCGATTGACAAGACACTCGATCCATTCGTCAATGCCACAGAAATCGATCACATAGAAATCAGCAGCAGAACTCACAAGACGTCCAGGCTTTCCCATCACTTTAATTAACAGCTTTAGCATTGATCAAACAGTGAGGAAGCCAAGCGAACAGATGCGTTTCATTAGAATGTGCCCATTAGCTTGTTTTGAACAAGATAACGTACGTTGAGGGAACTGAACAGACTACACAGACATTAATGGAAATGATCAAAATGAGTCATCTGTTAAAAATAAGCACACACAAAAACAAATTGTCATATATTCTCGATTTGACCGACCAGAGCCATCATCATCCTAAAAAGTTCTCAACCTTGACCGTCCGACATTTACAGGCCTCTCCGGAGAGACTCTCTGTGAACAAGTGGCTTCCAACAAGCCTGTGCCGTGGGGCGTTACCTGGTAGTGGCAGCCAATGGGTGGGCAAGGGCTCTTTAAAAACACATCGTTCCACACAAACAGGAGTGTGAGGTCACACTTCGCTAGGGGTGAGAGAATGACAACAGATGTAGCGAGTTGGGAACAGACAGTGGAGCCAACAACAGCAACAGAGGGCAGGAAATAACAAAGTGCGCAGATGGGAGAGATGACAAGGTGCCTGATGTGTTTAAAGCACGTTAGATTTGTTGAAAGAAAGAGCCAACAGTGGGACTGTGAGACAGTCTTAGGGAACTATCAAAACTAATTTTTAAAGTTGAGGCAAAGCACTCATTTTAAATTCTGCTGGATCCCGGAAACCAATTTTTAGATGGTCTTTACTATCAGAATAGAATTTTAATGTTATAATTAACATTAGTAATTAATATTACAATGGTATAATAATAATAAACAATGTTTATGAATGACAATCTTCATACTAAACAACATAAGCAATATCTATTTTCTGTGATTTCATATTTCTTGTTTTAATTATATCCATGTAGGCATTGTCGAGTAAGAAACTTACTTTGTAAAAATCAAACAAATTTTATCTAAACAACCTAAAAGAATTTTAAACAAATTAATAATATTAATAATAATAATTCCTCACATTTATATAGTGATTTTCTGGTCACTCAAAGCGCTTTACATATTCAGGCGGGGGAATCTTCTCATCCACCACCAGTGTGCAGCATCCACCTGGATGAGGCGAGGGCAGCTATACTGCAGCGGACGGCACACCAGTTGATTGGTGGAGAGGAGACAGAGTGATGAAGCCAATTATGATATGGGGCTAGTTAGGAAGCCATGATGGACAGAGGCCAGAGGGCAAATTTTGCCAGGATGCTGGGGTTAAACCTCTACTTTTTAAACAACCACAGAGAGTCAGGACCTCAGTTTAACATCTCATGCTGTCTCTTTAAAGACAGCACTCACCGAGCAGTATAGAGTCCCCATCAATATACTGGAACGTTAGGAGGACCCACACAAACCGCAGGTTAAGTGCCCCCTGCTGGCCTCACTAACCCCACTTCCGGCAGCAACCAAGCTTTTCCATGTGGTCTCCCATCCAGGTACTGACCGGGCGCAGCCCTGCTTGGCTATACTGCATCTGCAGTGTGTTTCTCTATCAAAAATAGTTCCAGACAAAGCCAGAGCAGTGAATTTCTTCCACTCAACACTGCAACATATAATTTTTTAAATTCTGAAAGAATCCAAGCTCACACTTTATATTAAGTGGCTTTATAACTACTAGGTACTTGCATAAAAAGTAATTACAATGCACTTACTGGCTTCATATTGTATTACAAAAGGCTAAGGTGCTATTCAGGTAGAAAGAGTCTGGTGAGATGGGTTTAAATGTGGAATGGATGGTAATTATAAATGTAATTACAGAAAATAATTACAAATGTATTTACATGTAGACAACTAATGATATGCTAGTACAATGTAAAAACATCTTCGTACATAGCAAGAGCATTGTAGAAAATGATTCATTTCAATTAAGTACTAAGGTCACTTAAAATACAGTTGGACGGAATCAAGTAACCCATCGATTCAATTGGCAATTGAAAAAAGAAAATTAATTTGCCTAAATGAATCCATCGCTTTGACTCAATGATATAGTGTTACTGGAAGTTTTTGTGCCATATTTATCCATAAAACACACTCCCCAAAATATTATTTAATAACCATGACTGAAGAAATATCCCTCCTCGTCAACACCACATATAACCCCTACCCTCATAAATCTTCTTCTAAACCAGTTAATGCCCAAACATTAGACCCAACACCTTCTCTAACACACTGTATAACTCCATTAAAAGGTTTTGTTAAAAGGCGGCAGTAAATCTGCGGCGTCTGAGAGCATCCTGATGCTCAGGCGCCAACTGTGGCCTCGCAAGGATGTTTTCCATCAAAAGGCCTCCTGGGGAGGTTCGCGCAGTGCCATATTCAAGGGCTTTGTGATCCATTAGGCTGCCAAAGAGGAGCACAAATGCTGAAGGAGTGCAAGCGTCTCCTAGCCGTGTGTTCCCCCACCCCACCAAAAAGCTGTGAGATCAGTTACTGCAACATCCATCTGAAATCCGTTTCTGCAAACACCGTCATCACTAATTTATGGCTGGGGAGGCCCTTGGAAACTCATACAATTACTAGCAAACAAAGAGCTTTACTTCAAACTGCAACGATGATTTAGGTCCGATACACCCTCTGAGCAGATATTTCCCATTAAAAGCCCATTCCAAAGGCTTCCAGAGGACATAAGTCAATAGCTTAATGTTTGCCAGTGCAGTCATTATTAAAGCCCTTGAAAGAAAAGGTACGCCCGGTGAGATGCTAATAGAATTGATTAAAACATAATTCAATGGAAAAGTATTTTTAAAAGCAGATCTGGCTTTGTTGATAAAAGTACCACCGTAAGTTTTAAAGCTCTGGCTTCTTCCATCACAATACTTTGATCGCGAATATTTATGCATTAGCAAAATCATTAATTGCACTCGTTTCAAAAGAACATTACAGAGAGGAAGACTAGACCTCAAATCTTTTCCTTTGAGAGGAAGGGATCAAAACATGACCTCATAACGCTCTCAGCACCAGTCATTAAAATGTGCAGTTGAAAACCGCAGTCTTTATTCAAACACCATTGGAAAATGAGAACGCTACTGAAAATACCTCCATTTTGTATCTACCTAATATTATTTAAAAAAAGTTCATCATCAATTAGGATAGCAATTTGAGTAAAAGCTATGTTTTTTCTTCTTTTTAACCGAAAACCTTATTTTCAGATTAGAATGAAACATCAGGTCACACTGAAATCTACTACGTCTACCAAATAATAATTTTGGTCAAATAATTTGTGGCACTGTCCCAGTGTGGAGTTGCAGCTGGAAGGGCATCCACTGTGTAAAACATATGCTGGATAAGTTGGCTGCTCATTCCGCTGTGGCGACCCCAGATGAATAAGGGGGCTAAGCCAAAAAGAAAATGAATGCATGAATTTGTGGCACCTATACAGATTTCTTTGTGCAAATGTGCTTGGTGAAATTTGATCATTTGGTTTGTTTTTGTTTTTGTGCTTAATGTTGTGCGATCTTCTATGGCTAAACTAAATCTACTTCATTGTAAAAAAAATTGCATAAATAAAGATATAGAATCTGACTTAATAGAAAAGGGTTAACATCTGAACATCCCTTGTATTAAATGAATGATAAAATTATAGGAGGACATAGGGCCTTAAGGCCGGGTCACACTGTGTGATTTTTTTTTATATAATCCTGAATGTTTGTAGCATGTCAGACTGTACAAACAAGGCTCCCATGTCACAGATCTCATCTGTCATAATGTCAGACTGAATGACAATGAAGATGCGGCAAACGCAGAGTTTGACGTTATTCATCAGCGACACTTACACTATCCCGCATTCTGAAATGATTCCTCACAGCAAATGTAAACAACATGTTTTGCACACAGCACGTCTCAATAATGAAACCAGGAAGAAGAAAAAAATCAGTTTTAATATTTTCCTGCGGTCATATGAATGGTCGCATGAATTGCGTCATGAGATTAGCTGCTCCTATTGTTTTTTGGATTGATGCTCATCACAGCGGTTCTGCAGAAAAGTGTCTGAAATCGTCTGACAATGCCAGAACTTCATCGCAGAAAAAGTCTGATCGGTTGTAAACATGACACACCAACGATCAAAGATCATAGACTTTAGCGTAGAATTTGCAGAATCTTTTAGGATTTCCCAAATTTGTGCAAGATAATAAAATCTCAGTGTGCAGGGCTTTATACAGGTCGCTTGTAAGCTGGACAATATCTAAAACCAAGTAACAGATTTAGAGTAAACTAAAGGAGCGTTTGCCTAAAACAGACAGAAAAACCGAAAAAGGCCAAGGCTTCAAATGTTTATGAGAACAAATAAACAGAAAAGATGTTAGTAACACAGCACTTCATTGCTTTGTGACCTTGTAAAATGGTGTATTCGCTTTTCTTCCCATTTAACTTGGCTTTTCATAGGCTCTGATGTGAAAATACACAGAATTTTAAACAAGCAACATTGGAAAACAAGAGTGAGGTGCATGCTAGAGATGCGGGTACTAATAAACTCAATTTAGCTGAAACAACTCAATCATTTTAGTTCGAAACAAACAAATATTAGGTAGAAGAAATCTATAATCATATAGATTTTACAATAATAAAAAATAAGTGGCACTCAAACACTCAAAAAAAGGTTATTCCAGATTCCCAAAACACAATGAAATGAGGTTTATGTACATGTTTATTAATGAATTACCTGATGTTCACATACAGAGTGTCTCACATGAAAACAAATGAAAAAAAACTAAATCAGCTGTACAAAGCCTGGTCTTTACACCTGCACATAGATCCAATACTCTCAAAGTCAATTTATTTACACAGCCTGGAGATGTGCATTTCAAATAGCAACCTTGAGCTGGTTTTCCGCAGCAGGGAGAAATAGGACAAATGGACCGACTTCACAACCTCAGCGTGTTATTAAAAAAGATGAGACAAGCCGACAGCGAGCTACACATAATCTCTGAGCGAATTTCACGACTTAAATATTCTATAGTGACTGACATAATGAAAAGCGAGGGGTGAAAAGACAAGCAAAGTTTCCAGGTAATTGCGCTAGTATAGGCTGTTGACTATGGCTGTCTGTCTATGAGGTCCTGGAGCTTTCATTTGCATCAGAAGCACCCTTATCCCAGACCTAAATTACCACAACATCAGATAAGTGTGACTCCACGTTTGAAATCAGAGAGCACAAGAAAACCAGAGAAGGTTTTATGAAAGCCTCATTTAAATTTTGGGTTGCGGTAAGTGGTAATTGTTTATCCTGCAATGCCACAGACTGGAGCATGTTTAAATAATACAGCTCTCTTATGCAATATTAGCAGATAAAAAAAATTACAGAGACATGATTTAATTAACATCCTGGCTTCCTCCAGAATGAAAGAGGTCTTTCATATGGAAAAAACTAAACAAAAGTATTAGTGCACAGAATGTAATCATCATCAACAATTTTCTCTTGGCAAAAAAATAAATAAATCAGTAAAAAGGGACAAAGACAAACTGAGGAAGGATAAATTGCAACAAAGTACCATTGATCAAGCGGTCTTGAAATAAAAGCCTGCAAATATTGTCAATAAAGCAGGTCATAATGTAACCTCTAATGAGTCATTTGGAGAACGAAAGACTCTAAATACTGAGCTAAACATATTAACAAAGGGAAATGAAATTCCCTTTAAAAATGTTCCTCAGCACCGGACGTGTAAACGCACTCATTGTGTTAAGATAATGTACCCCTCAGGTCCATTTCCTTACCGGGCTCCATTTCAGGGGACAAGGCTCGTTAGTCCCGGTCAGTAGAGAGGTGCTTACCGTATGATGCTAAATGGCCGAAGGGTATCGAGAGCCACCAAGGACCAGTATCACACATCATAAAGCATGAATATTAATTACATCAGTCACACTCATGTTTTTTATTGGCCAATACCTTTTAAAACGGCACTTGCTGTGACACGAAGATTCAGCCCATAATTAAGGAGGGAAGAAAAAGGCAAATTAAAGTCAATTAGTTTGAAAAGGAGTGAAATGGCAAGCGTGGTGAGGTGTGGAGGGGGAAAAGTCTGGCAGGCTGGATAAAAGCAGGAAAGCACAGCAAACAAAACAGGACTGAGCTTAAGTAGCCTCATGTACTATAAAGTACTGTGTGAAATTAAATTAGGAAAAAGTAGTTTTTGTTCTGTTTACATTTTATAAGCTTTGAACAGGATAATTTACTAAGTAACTAAAGCCTAGCAAGCAACTTTGCTTTCTATCAGTAATCCTTCAGCAACAGAACCTCATTGCAACAGATTTTTAAATTACTTTACGAAACCATAAACTTTTGAGTAGTGAGCGGAAGCTAGAATAGACTCGACTCAATGGATTCAAACAGGACTGAAAGAGCATGAGAAATCTTAAAGAACAATATTTAAGCATAAAAATCCTTAAAGGTGCACACAAATATCAGAAAAAACCCTACATTAACACTGTTTAATATTAAAATTAAACAAAGAAAGCTTAAAATTGTCATTTACTTTGCCAACTTATACAAATGTCACCCACTGAGTTAAGCAAAATTAATGACTGACTTCACTTTTTGTATGCCAAAAAAACCCTACTTTTAAGTGCACACACACACACACACACACACACACACACACACACACACACACACACACACACACACACACACACACACACACACACACCTAAATGTATGAAAATATGTTATGAAGAGCTCCATTCTAAAACTTTAATAACATTTATAAAATTATTTATTTTACCTATATTCATAATAAATTATACATATTTTATATACAATTTTTCATGTAAACTATACATGTAAAAAATATTACAATTAGTCATACTACTACTGCTAGTATTTTTATTGAGAAAAGTAGTATATTGTTAGTATATTCATTTGATAGATGTGGGTGTGTATGTGTGTGTGCTGTAAGCTGTGAAGCTGTAAGCTGAGTGTACTGAGTGGTGGCAGAAGGAGGGCTGTGATAGATAGGAAGAGAAGACCTGACTGAAAAACAAAAAAAATAAAAGACTTGGAGACTTCAGATTAGTGGCCTACTAATGGAGAGAGGTTGCGAAGAACCCACCTCTGACAGAGTGACTCCACATAAAGCATTCCTGACCATCTAACGGGGAATACTGACTTAACCTCAGCATGCATGTGGTACTTATAAAAACATAGTCATCTGAAGAGCACTCCCAGCATTGCGGATGATGCGAGAATGTTCACTAACAATGTAAATATATGCTGGATGCTTTCCTCTAAACAACAAAGTAAGCATACAATTATTTACAACCGTTATGAAAGCATCTGATGAAAGTTTTGTAGATGCTCTGGATTTCAGCAATTAAGTCATGTAATGTATAATTGCATATATGGTAGAATGCTTTAAAGCAGGGGCCGGTGTTCACTGAAGTTTAGTTCCAACCACAATCAGACACACCTGGGCTGGCTAATCAAGCACTTACTAGGCTTTCTAGAAACATCCGTGCAGACAAGTTAAAGCTAAAATCTGCAGGACACCGGCCCTCCAAGACAGAGTTTGGTTACCCCAGCTTTAAAGTAGCAGATTTACCATATTAAACATGAAACATAGCCAGTGTTGCTTTTTGATTTTAATCTCCCTTCAGTTTCCTATTAAAGCAGCTATTCAGAGTTTATGTTTTTACTCAAGGACATGTGATCTCAACGGACTTAAAGTAAGATGAACTGAAGAATATTTGCACAGCACAAAAGACGAAGCCTCAGGGCAATACCTGCCAATTGCATCATCATTACTGACCAGTGGTTGTTGTTTACTAGCAAGCTTTCAACCATTTCCAACAAAATCAGGCCAAAACAAACTTTGTTTTTAGGTTGTTTCAAATGTCATTATACCAGTTCTTTTGTCAGTTTAGCTTTAAAGTCTTTTAGGATCTTTAGATGAGCTTGAAAATGCATGGGAATATGCAAGAAACTAAAAAAAAAGGATCTCGCTAACACTGACATGCTAATTACAGTGATACAGCTGTTTGGTGCACAGAGGGAAAAAAAAAAGTTATGAGAGCTTTACTGTGGAAGTAGTGGAAACCATCCAAAATGGCTGGCGGGCTATCACCAGTCACTCAGCGTGGATTAAGGGTTGAGACGGATAAAGACTGAGACAGGAATGACCTATTGGCAACGGCTGCAAAATAGCTTGTTTGTGTAGGTCACAGTGGGAGGTTGTCTTCAAAGGATGTGAACTAACGTCCATATACTTTTTGCAAAGATGTAAAACAAAAGAACAGATATAAAAAAATAAATCAAAAACAAACAAAAAAATAAAACTCAAGCAGCTCAATGAGCAAGTGTGAATTCCTGTCTTAGCGGCTTAGATTCCTCCTGCAAATTCTACAGCTGTCAAATCTGTCAAAATATCATCTAGACTGTACATAAATCCACAGAAAAACCTTGACAGAATTGGGCCTGGTCGCCACTTGCAAATACTGTTTATTAATAATTGCATCACCTTCATCAAGAATTCATACTATACAGAAAAAAGCATGAGAATAATGAAGTAAACAGTGTAATGTTTCAAAACTTGGATAAAATTTAGTGTTTCACACACACACACACACACAAGCTCCCCTGCTTTATTTACACATTAAAACACTTTTTGTTGTGGCAGAAGACGATGCAAGGAAAGTTTTTTTCTTTACAAATCAACTCAAATTCTCCATCTGACATGAAACGCTGAAATAACGTGCCATCCTGGGAATTATGTGCCAGGCTTTAACACATACTATAGTACAAAGGTTTTAAAAGAGAGCATTAATCACGTTCCCCCATCAGCAGTAAATCAGAGGAAGCTCTGTTTGAACACTAGTTTGTTAAGTGATGCATGGCAACATTCTTTCCCTGACAACAAATCGGGGCCCGTATTTGTGCGACTTCGCCTCTTAAAAGAAGAGAAGACCAAATCTGCTGCAGCAACTTTCTTTCTGGTGCTGTCAATTTATGCAGACACCTCGAAATCTCTGCTGGGTAAAGAACAGCACATTGGCAGCTTCTACTGTCAGTATTGTGTAGATGCATTCGCCGTAAAACCAAGCTTCAATGTTGTATCCCTGCTGCTGGGCCTCAAGATGCAGAGATTGAGTGGGGAATAAATGTTTAAAAGGGCCACCAACACACACATGCACACTCACAAAATTTACTGTTTTATTTTAACTTTAAAACATTTAATTTTGAGCTTTGATTCTTATTTACTTTCTATCAACAGAAAGAGGTGTATGAAATATTTAAAAATTCTTCAAAATGTAGATTATTTGTTAATTGCCAGGAGCGGTACACTACATTCTTTTCAAATATATGCTCTAGGCATCAAGAGTCCCGGCTCATGGACCATTCCCAATCCCCTGTCCCCTCTCTCTAACTTCAACTTTACTTTCGGTCTGATTATAGTCCTATCAAAATAAGTTTAAAAAAAGGTAGACAAATTCAACAACAACTATTTTTATGTTGATAATGGAGCTGCACAATATATAATTTCAGTATCGATATCCCTATGTGATCATTCACAATGGTCACATCGTGAGTATATTCAATGTTGGAGTCTGGATTAAAGTTTATCAATTTGCAAGTGTTTTTGAAACCTGTGACTGTGTGACGGTTTTAAAAACAGTCAAGCATAAGAAAATGAACCATTTGTAACGTTGAAAAATTAATAACAATACATTTTAATGAATTGTTTATAAAACAAAGAGCATGCAGTATCATTTTACATTCAAGTATTTAATTACTGTATACCTGAATACATTTTGACACTTCGGAAAACAATAAAACACAGTTTAATTGACATTTTTTCTTTATTGACTTGAACTATGCGTGTAGATTTTTACATCGTATGCGCAAAATTATCCCAATTAAACTAAAAATATAAATTCTTAAAAAAACGTTTATTCAACTTATCTAGTGCAATTGTATTCATATTGCAAAATACAATCCTAGAATTTAAAAAAAATGCTGCAATGTTTGATTTTTTCAATATTGTGCAGAACTAATAGGGTATATGCAAGTGCAAAGCTAGTGTTTCTTCCCATACCGATATACTACCGGTGAACAGTTATTGTGACTTTTACAGCATCAATGTTGTAATGCAATTAAAATCGAATCAGTTAAATAGACTTCACCATTCATTTAGCTGTTGAAGCATAAATCAGGATGAAATGCTGTTTACTCGCACGCACCCGTCAGGATTAGCAGGCTAGTGCAGAAAAGCCATTTGAAATACTGGAGTAAAATAAAATTTAAATACTTTAAAGATATGGCACGAAAAAATGCAGTGCTTTTTGTACATTTAACCGCTTAATAGTGTATATTAATTAGGCAGTGAAGATTGATGATTTTTGAAGAAAAGAGACCTCAAACTTGCAGATTTTGCAAAGGCATACAGTTCACCGGAAGCGTTTGACCCAGGTTACTGACAAATTGAAAGTCCTTCTGCATATAACCTGGCTTGACTGTGATACATCTGGGGACTCAAATACCCCACACAAAATACAAGTTGCATCAGCCTCTGGGGGCAGGACTAAGGTGTAGCTGTCGATCAATCCTGAACTACTGCGGTTATTAAATTACTAAGTTAGTTAACGTTAGTTGAGGAAAATACTAAAAGTTGTTCATTGTTAGTTCATGTTAGCTCACAGTACATTAACTTATGTCAACAAGCATGAATTTGGATTTTAATAATGCATTAGTAAATGTTAAACTATGACTTATAAATGCTGTACAAGTATAGTTCATTATGCGCTCATGTTAGTAAATACATTAACTAATGAAACTTTATTGTAGTGTGACCGCATTGCTTTAGCATTCTAGAACACAGTAAATAAAAGGTGAGAAGTGAAAGTAGGGCGATATTTTTTTTTTGAGTCATGGTTCATGTGTTTTTCCTTGCTGCAGAATTGGCTATGATTACCACCGATCAAACAGCACTCTTGCTTGAGTGATATTTCTTAAATGGCACACTTTACGATACCTGGAAGCTGAAAACATTCAACCACATTTTCCCCCGTTCCACCGCTGTAAAGCTAAAGAGCGTTTATCTTTCGCTCCATTCAAAACTGCGGCTGATGAGTGAAGTGAGGACCTCGTGCGAAACCGTGATAGCAGAAGTGCTGTGATACTGGCCTTCAAAAGGTCAGGATCCGCTTTAGGAGGAGGGGGTGAAATAAGAAGGTAATGGCTGGATTCCCTCATTGAGTCATTAACCTTTACCCAGCATGCCACGAGCTGTGCTCTTATTGTTCCACACAACAGCAGAATCCTATGAATATTTGCTGCATATTCATGAGCGCTGATGAGCAACTTCTGTTTATGGTGCTCTTTGACAATTACGCGTGCTTAATCAAGTTGTGTCTGTGTCTCGCTTCATTGGCACTGCGTCGACATCTCCAGAGAAGAGGGTTAGGGGGCTTTTAAAAGTGTGAAAATCATCTTGAAAGTACATAAAATGTTCTGGAGGAATAAACAAGAGTGCTGAAAATTATTTCCAGAAGCACATGCACACATTTCACAGAATGCTTGTGTTTTCTACTTGCTGCATAATACCAAGACTTCAGGCTTAAGGGATGTTTTTAACAGTTCATAATAAGTCTTTATATTCACACCAGAGCAATACTGCAGACGTGAGCCGAGTTTAGAGCCAGTGACGGATGCTTTGCCCTGGGACTAGCGCTGAGTAAATTAACCCTGCCTGGCCTGTCATTTGCATTCTCTTAACTAAGCAGACTAGCCCTCATCATGCAGAGAAACACAAAGTTTATTTGCACGAGGCGGAAAGCCGATTAACGGGAAGGGAGGCCGTGATAACACAGCTGGGTTGGGCCTGTTATCACAACACGGCAACTTGCATCCCACGGCAATACCGCAGGAAGCCCGTGGCTCAATGAGACAGACACTGGACAACAAACGCTAGGCTGAGGCTGAGTGTGTGACATCGTGCTCTGCAACTGTGGGGAAAAAAAGCCTCAATGTGCTAAGCCAGATGTACGAAGCCATAGTCCGTGTCCTCTACTTAAGCAGGGATTGGATTTATGCCGTAGTAAAAAACACAAACACAAAAGACATCCACTGAGATGCATATGACCATGTTGTGGACTGCTAGATTTTTGGTTTGGGGTTTTAATATTGAAGGCTATAAAGGCAATATCATCGTTGTTTGGTGTTTGTTTGTTGCTGTTTTATTGCACATCTTCAAAATAGTGTAAAGAAAGCACACTTATTTGTATATATTCATAACATCTATTGGCATCTTTTGACTGAAATATCCAGTTCAATAGTAATACAACAAGCTTAATTCTGTGAACTGTAAAAGAGATGTTAATTAAGGTTTTATGGCTCTATATTCTAACAGAACGTGTCTATTTTGCTGCTGTAGGAACTTTAACTTTAACAAAGTGACATTTCTTGACATTTTTAGTCATTCGCAAAGATACACTGTTTGGGTTGCTCATATAAATTAGTTCAAAGAGTAATGAGTGGGCAGTACTTGTTCAGTTGTTTTTCTCATTTTCTAAAGTGTATATTTTGATAGTATACTTATATTAAGTTTATTCATTTACTCTTATTATATTAATCTTATTCTTAACCGCATGGTAAAAAAATGAAATAAAATAAAAAGTGCAATAACAATAACACAGTGGCGCAATGGTTAGTGAAATTGTATTCATATCGAAATATATAGCGCAAAAAAAAAAATCATAATGTGTAATTTTTTCAATATCGTGCAGCCCTAAAATACAACAAAAGCATTATTATTTATTTATTTTTACACTTAAAACCAATGTAGAGAATCAGAGACAATTAAGAAAGGCAAATAATATACATACAGTATACAAGCACACACATAAAAAGGAAAATATAGTTAAAATATATATAACTATATTTTTTATTAAAATAGTCCAACTAATTTACATATAAAAATCATATAATAAATAAAATCAATAATACACTATATTTGTCAAGTGTATTTTGAAAGTATACTTTTAATAAGACTAAGCTGAAGAAAAATAAAATAATTAAATTGTAAAAATTCAAGAACATTTAAAAATAAAATTAAATTAAAATAAATAAAAAAATTCAATTCAATTCAATTAAAAATTAAAATATATTAAGAATTTTAAAAAAAGTTTTAAAATAAAATATAGGTGATATATATTAATAATTGTATATTAATTATAAAATATTTAAAATATAACATTAATTTACACTTATTTATTTGTTATTGGTTTCTTTTTTATTTGTCTGCAAAGGCAATTGAGAGAAGATTTAATTAGATAATGCATCAAATGCATGTTTAATCATTCAGAAAGCAGCAATGCAAAAACAATCATCTTAATGTAATGTGGTTAATCAACTGTTTAAGTATAGTGAAGTCTTTTTGTTGGAAATATTAAGAGTTTCACCCTTAATCATTAGAAAACCTTCTGAGGGCCTACTGAGATGGTTGATAAATAAACTAAATGGAAAAAAAGTGGCCAAAACCCCTTTAAAATCTGTAAAGCATACCAGTCTAACCCATTAGTCCTTCTGGAAGACCATAGCACCACCTATGGCTGGCTTAATCAGTTTTTTTCTTTCTTCAACAGAAATGTTTATGTACAGTTAAACCATGTTATGGCAATGCCTGTAGGCTTGCGATTGCTCTATGCGAGATCATATGACTGGTGGGCAGCAGTTAAGGAGTGCCATTAATCTTCAGGTGTTTAATACCAGTGGGGGTCTTAACCAACAACACATCTCTCTGCTTCTCACCGCAGAAATGTTTGCAATGTCAGCACACATACACGTACACACACCTTCACCCAGGAGGTGCTGACTCCAGCCTTGTCTCTGTCCATTAACTGGCAGTTTAGGTAGGGGGAGTTGCCATATCCTTGAGAACATACAGCTTTGACTTTGAAAACGCAAACATTAACAAGGACTTAGCAATAGGGAATTCGTGTCTCGCCCCCCTCTAATTACTAAGCTGTAATTAAACAAGACAATTAATATCCAACAGGAACAAATCCTGTTTCACAACAACCTCAGGTCAAAGTGTCATGCAGTACTGCTGCTGGGGAAGAAATATTTCACTCAAAACAGTGCTGTGCTCAATGTCAAGGTCAGTTTCTCTGGTGTTTTGTGGGTGTGTACAGTAAAATCCATCTTAAATCGAACAAACTGTAAAAACACCACACTGATTTTCTTACTTCCAGAATTTAGGTACAGTAATACATGGTAAAGATTCAAGCTCGATCTGCTTGTTAATCGTGACATCATGCGAAGCAACTTCTGGGTCTAAGCGATATATCAAACTGTATGGGGAGACTCAACAAATGGTAATAATAAACGTTTACAAAGCGATATAATGCTTTCGAAAATCACGATCACAATATATCCAAATTTCCGAGGGCCAGAAATTGATTGTTTTTATTATTAATTGATAAAATAATTATCTCTGCCTGACCTTGGATCCCCTTATATGCTTATCTCTGAGCTCAGGGTTCTCTCCCAGGACAGCATGCCAAACCTGCTATTAATGCCAAGCATATGTAAGTGGGAACTCTTTAATTGACAGCAATATTAGAAAAACCAAAAAGTAAATTTTGAAAACATTTTTAGTTTTAAGAAACATTAATATTTTTAATATTAATAAACCAATTTAAAAAGCTGTATGAGTATTCCTATGCTTGTTAAATTGATCGTTTATCTATATCTGGAAATTCTATCATCATTTACTCACTCTTCACTTGTTCCAAACCAGTTTGACTTTTTTTCTGTTGAACAGAAAATACACTGTTCTGAAGAATGCTAAAAACTGGTAACAATTGCCTCCCACGTTTCTTTTTCCTTCATTTCGCCAGTTGGTGAAGTTTGCTCCTCGCCACTGGCTTGCTTGGTTTGGGACTTGTTGAGCTGTGCATCGATGGGTTTGCTCTTCAGTGTTTGGACTTAGTAGTGAAATCTAAACTGAACTTCAACTTTGAAAACTGGACTTACACAGTTTCAATTTACTAAAACTTTTATGCTAAGCTGCTTTCACAGAATCTACATTGTAAAAGAGCTATAGAAATAAAGATGAATTGAAATAAATAGTACCTGTTTTTCATACTGGTTGCAGTTTTTTCAGCTTTCTTCAAAGTGTTCAACAGAATAAAGAAAGTATAAAAGATTATTAAATACACTGTAAAAATCCAGGTTCACACACTTTTTTCATGTTGTCCTAAAACAAATTAAGTTATGGCAACAAATTCAAGTGAACCAAAACAATTAAGTTGTCCCAAAAAAAACCTCAAGAATTGCATAGTTTCAGCTCATTTATTCAAGTAGTTTGAAAGAATGTATTTGAGAGGGAAAATATTCTTAATTTTGGATGAACTATCCCTTTAAAACATCATGTCATTCGATTACATTAATTATGTATTTAAACTAAGACATTAAAATCAAGACGTTATGTGATTCAATATTGTGTAGCCTACTGTCTTACTCCCATGTAAACTCTGTAGACACAAGAAAACTCTCTAGGTTTCTATACAGCAGAACTGCAGTTTGTAGAGCATGAATTTGTCATTGTGTCTGTACACAGGTCCAGACAGAACAAACTGTTGGCTATTGAGCTGCGAGTCAGAAGGTTTGCTTACACAAGTTATTTAAATACCATGCCTAACACATACGGACCAAAATATGTGCGAGCTGTGTGAGGGCTCGTCTGTGAGAAATCAGAATAAACACTCTTTAAGCTGCAGGGAGGAACAGTGGAAGATTTTCCAAAGCACGCTCCGTAATCTCACAGATGCTCTAAGCCAGTTGGTTAGAGTTTTTTTAAGCATGCCAACTGTCCTAGAAACTCAATGTTATGATGAAACATTTGAATATATTCCAGAAAAAACCTTACTGACCTGCAGGATAAGTTGTGGAATTAGAACACAACATCACAGCTGTGAGAAATAAACCACTGTAGCTCTGTTCCAAGCATAGTAACCTACATAGGCTGCAGCTTTCTTATTGTGCCCTTACTGCTGTTTCCAATATGGTCTTTGTACAGTATGCTGCTAAAAAGAGCAAGATACAAGATGCAACATTTAACTTCTGAATTTATAATAAAACTGTTGCCATTTATAGCATAAAAACAACTGGAGGAAAAAAAAGATGATTTTGAAAAATCATAACAAATGAAAAAATTATTTTTTTTTCAAACTGTAATTTTCTGCAACAACAAAAACGCTTTAATAATAAATAATTATTTAATAATAATAAATACATCAACTGAATGTTTAAGCATTCAGAAAGCATCAATGCAAAAACATTTATTTTATTGTAATGTGGTTAATATACTGTGGAAGTCTTTTAGTTGAAAATATTGTTACCCTTAACCATGTTTTTTGAAGTCAAAAAAATCTAAAAAAAAAAAAAATCTAAATGTTTAACAATCCCAAATCAAGTACATCCAGCAAAATCTGGTATTGTTGCATGCACGCACGCACTAGTGAACATTCCATTAAACAATATTGAGAATACCAAAAAATTATTTAAGTAAATTCAATTAGTGAAATCTAATTATCCGCATTTTAAAATAGTATGGTTTTGAAATCTGATTAGTTAATCCTGATCAGATGGAATTAGTTATAACCCAAAACTGCGTGTGTGTGCGTGTGTGTGTGTGTATATATATATATATATATATATATATATATATATATATATATATATATATATATATATATATATATATATATATATATATATATATATATATATATATATATTTATATATATATATATATATATATATATATATATACACACACACTCTCAGAAAAAAAGGTACAATGAGGGTACAATTTTGTTCCTAGAGGGAACAAAATATAAAATTGTACCTTTAAAGGTCCCATATTGGTCCTTAGGGTACAATTTTGTACCCAAATGGGCTATAAAGGTACAAATGTCCAGATTTAGGTTTGAAAGGTACATTTTTGTACCTTTTATAGCACATTTGGATACAAAATTGTACCGTAAAGGACCAATTTGGCACCTTTAAAGGTACAATTATATATTTTGTTTCCCTATAGGAACAAAATTGTACCCTCAGCTCATGATAAGATCAAGACACTATATAACACTAATTTAAATGTATTAATACTAAACATTAATACTAAAATACATAATTTAAAAATTTAATAAATAAATAAATTGATTGAATTAAATATTTTAATAATAAATTTTGTTTTCATGTATTTAAATTACATTTTTTCTCAAAAATGTCAATAATTTAATTTATAATTGAATGTAATTTTAATCATTAAAAACGTAAATACTGGTCTTTGCTTACTGTTTAAGACCCTATAGTTTATGGGATGTAGAATAAGAACCATGCAGAGTGACAGCATCTTCATACAGGTGGTGATGTTCCTGTCTCTTTAAGAATTTGGCTTGTTGAGACGTTATAGTAGTGTTTGTTACTGAGGCGGTCGGTAGAGTATGCTGGCTGTTTACACAGAACTTCGCACGCTTTTCAAAGAAAAGTCTATTTTGGAGTCCAAACTTTTCAGGTAAGAATGTATAAAATATATATTTTTAGTCTCATTTTTACATGTGAAGCCGTGTTCTGTTGATTTTGTCTGACTCTCGGGTCTCGGCTTTCCCCCGCTTTAAGTGCTCCGGGCTGGCCTGCAGGATGGAGTTTGCTAAGATGTCTGCAGCTTATTAAAGAAGTTAATACAATGTGATATCGAAGTCACAGAGGGACATAACGTTATAGACGGTGAGTACTATATGCTGTTGGTTTTCTCGGTGTAAAAGTTCCCTTTATCGCCTACGTTAGGTATTCGCGCCTTATTTCTTACGTTACATTACTGCTTTATTAATAAGTGTTGCCACGGCGGAATATGATCGCAACCCAATTAGCAAAATACACCCGGGCCAGTTGCGGCGGCAGAAGCGAGCCGACGCTGCCGTATCCGTGCACCGGAATCGGGCCGTGACCCGTGAGTAATGTGCGGTGTGGCCCGGAGCTCGCGCGACTGAAGTCTTCATATACCTTGATATAAAACCTTTTGTTATTAATACTGGAAATGTGTAATTATCGATAATGTTTTATATTTTGAGGCCATTTTTCTAGCCACGGTTGACCGCTGAAATGTAATTTTAGACGGTTATATAAGTTACACCGCCATTTTGTGAAGAAAAATCACAATTTTGTCACCGACAAAGCGTCTGATTATGTAAACGTGGCTAGTTACAAACGTGGCGTACATATCTTCGTTTCAGTGTCTAAGTTACATTAATGTTGAGGAGTGTCCACAAACTCTCATGTCCAGAATTGTTGGTGCTTTACTATCGTTTAACGTTATACTTATGTTAATGTAGAATTATTAACATACCATGTTGTATAAATCAACGTTTTAAGTTATACTTTGTTCTTTAATGTAATTTGTCTTATCTGTTCTGAAACTGGTACCTTGAGCTATTTTACCTATTTTATTAATATCTCAAAATAAGTAAATAGTTATTGCTTTATCTTATTGCTATCCAGAAGTTTTTGAAGTTTCCAATTGTCTTTCAGGACAAGATTGAACAACAGAATGCAGCCTAACAGCATCAGACCAATGAAGGCATGTCATAAGAAAGCATGGCTCAGTTACAAGATGTAAGTATGTCTCATTATCTATACCATGGTTTTAATGGCTTGCATACAATTTTAAATTTGTAGGTTTTTACTTACAAACAACAATAAATGTACACCCACATGTTTAAAATTATTTTCTAGGTTTTCATCGAAAGATGAGAGATCAACTGAAGAATGCTATGGACCTGACTCTAAGGTACTCTTTCTAAACTTTCTCCACTTGATTAATATTATTAAATTCTAGATTTGGATGGATTCCTTCATATTTGTTTATATGCCACATCTTATGTTCCAGGAATTGATTTTACAGCAGCACTTCTCATGTTGCCAGCCTTGTTAAGCGAGACACTTCAACATTTCGTTGTGCTCCGGTGCGTATGTT
Organism: Danio rerio; assembly: GCF_052040795.2. NCBI lineage: Eukaryota > Metazoa > Chordata > Actinopteri > Cypriniformes > Danionidae > Danio > Danio rerio. The sequence goes on along the minus strand of NC_141033.1, from coordinate 36,404,758 downwards.
GTTTTCTGTTTAGTATATGCTGTGATAAATGCATTTTATAATGCTTGATATTCTTTATATTAGGATGACGCAGTGGGTAGTGCTGTCACCTTACAGCAAGAAGGTCACTGGTTCGAGCCTCGGCTGGGTCAGTTGGCATTTGTGTGAGGAGTTTGCATATTCTTCCAGTGTTCGTGAAGGTTTCCTCCAAGTGCTCCGGTTTCCCCACAAGTATAAAGACATGCGCTATAGCTGAATTTGGTAAGCTTATTTGTCTGTAGTGTATAAATGTGTGTGTGAATAAGTGTGTCTGGATGTTTTGTAATACTGGGTTACAGCTAGAAGGGCATCTGCTGCATAAAACATATGCTGGATAAGTTGGTGGTTCATTCCACTGTGGCAACCCCAGATTAATAAAGGGACTAAGCCGAAAAGAAAATGAATGAATGAATGAAATTTATATTAGTCTTTTAATCTGTGATACTTTTTTTTTTTTTTTAATCAGTGAATATTAATTATTTTACTTTCTATGCATGTTGATTTTCTCTTCATCAGTGATAGAGTGACTGATATTAATGTAATTATTGCTTTGTCATTTACAGTGAACCATCTTCACCACATCCAACAGTTCAAGTACAGGAGGAAGCCACCGACTGGACAACTGTGTTAACAAGACGAGTCATGGCAGTCTTCAGAGTTGATGGTATTGTGATTGGCCGGGCTAATGATGTGGACGAATATACATTTTTGACATATCCATCTTATCAGAAGAACACCTTGATGTTTCTGCAGTGGAATGTTTTGAATGAATGGTGGACGGTGACAAGCCTCGATCTACTCCAGTTACCAGAGTGATCAACCTTGTTTTTTGTTTCTCTACATGCTCTTGGGATAATCACAATCATCAAGTTAATCCAGCACACTGCTGTCATTCATGCATAGAGCAAGTTTTTAAATAACTTGTGGTCCTAATGAATATCAAAGAACATTTTCCAGATATGAGTGCTTTACATGTCATGTTTATCAAAAGCATAAACACATATTGTGTTACAACAAATTACAACTCCACTTGAGGATGATGAGGAGTAATCTACTGATGTTGAGGAAGAGACTACTGATGTATTTGGTTTTCTGCACTGTTGAAGCAATTTATAGAGAAACATTGCCTTCATTCTGAAATTCAGAGAAAATGTTGATGACAAATTATTTATTATGACCGAGTATTCTGACTAAAGACAAATACTTTGGACTTTATAAAGTGCAGTACTTGATGTAGCCTGTGTAATGTGTTTATAAATCTTAAACAGTATTCTTGTGATCTTTGTATTAAGTGTAGATTATTTAGTTTTTATTCTTATCTAAATTGTTCTTTTTACTGTTTTACATGTCTGCTTTATACTTGCTGTGTAATTTTATTTCTTAACACATTCAGTTGTGAGTTGTAATGAAATATTTCTACATTAATAAATAAAAATGGACATCTGTGAACCAAAATATTTTATTTATTTATTTGTGCATGCAGTCACCAAAGGATCAAAATGCCTGGGTCAGTACCCTGAAAATACTATATAATATAAAAAGGTACATTTTTGTACCTTCAGTGTCTAAGGTACAAAATTGTCCCTTAAAGGGTACAAATGTAGAAGGTACAATTTTGTACCTTTGAATAGAGGTACAAATTTGTACCCTTAAGGGTACCACCCCAGTGACGGGCCATTTGTACCCTAAAAGGTACAATTTTGTACCTTTTTTTCTGAGAGTGTATATATATATATATATATATATATATATATATATATATATATATATATATTAGTTCATGAAACATTAATTAAAAATATTAATTAAAATAAATAAATAAATAAAAAAATAATAATAAAAAAATAATAAAAAATAGCTGGGTTTAAGATCTGGTTTCTTTTAAACAAAAAAACAGCAATCTTTACTGGATGAGCTACGATATACAGAGGGTATCGGACCAAATAAGAAGCACTGCATTAAATTCTATTTTTCCCCGCCATGTCTAAATTAAATTTACCCCAGTATTTTCAATAGAATTTCTGCACTAGCATGTGGCTAATGACGGTGCCTGCATTTAAACTGTCTTTTGTCTCTTTTTAAGCTTTAACAACCAAATGGATGCTTAAGTCTAGGTAACGGATTATACTTAAATTGCATTAAAACATTGTTGCTGTAAAAAAACCTAATGATATTGAAAATAGTCAAAGCTTTCACCGGAAGCTCATCATTGGCTGAAAATTTAACCCATTGGCCAAAATGATTAGATTTTTAAGTGACAACAAATGAAAATGTTATTGTAACAAAATGTTATTCTCCAACAAATATTTTTTGTAGAAATGTAGAAGAACACAGACAGACAGACAGACAGATCGAACATTTCATTCTAAACAACATAGAGAATACATATTTATACGTAAAAAATGTATTTGATTTCTCAAATTTCTGGTGAATTAAGCACATTTGCAAATGTCTGAACTAAAATATTTTTAGAATTTATCCATCTATCCATCCATCTAATTAATTTAGATCACATCTCGGATATAAACCAGCACTGTATTTCACCATCCTGATCCAAATCTTTAATAGTTAAAGCTGCACAATATATCGTTTCAGCATCGATCGCCACAGCAGAATGAATCGCCAACTTATCCAACATGTTTTACGCAGCAGATGCCCTTCCAGCCGCAACCCATCACTGGAAAACATCCACACTCATTCACACAAACATACGCTACGGACAATTTAATCTACCCAATTCACCTGTACCGCATGTCTTTGGACTGTGGAGGAAACCGGAGCACCCGGAAAAAAAACCCACACGAACACAGAGAGAACATGCAAACTCCACACAGAAACGCCACTTGACCCAACCGAGGCTGGAACCAGTGACCTTCTTGCTGTGAGGTGAATGTGCTACCCACTGCGTCCCCGTGTCACCTTAACTGTATTTAATCAATTATAAAAAAAAATTGTGTATTTTTACTTTGAAAGGTGGATATTTGGACTACAAACAAGACACAAAGTTTAAGCAAAAACAAGATTTTACATGCCCCATTCGCAGATAATTTTGCTTGTTTTAGGGAAAATGTCTTTTTCCTCTCTAGATTTCCTCCCTAAAGTTGAAAATAACAGTATTTTTACTTCATCTACGAATTGGAGATATTCAGACTAGGAACAAGACAAAGCAAAATAACAAAAGCATTTTTGCATCGTAATTATTTAATTTCTGTACACGAATACTGTTAGACTGCCTAAAAATCGTCAAATAGAGCTATTCAAACCCTTTTAAACTACTCATATTGCAATATTTAAATTGCAGAAAAAAATAGTATACTTGTATGTTGAAATAGCCTCACCGCTGCCACAGTGAATTCTGGGATTGCTTTGCAATGTGACCAAGACAAGTCGTGGCATTTTGTATAGCACAACAAAAAAGATTTCATTTCAGAAATGCCTCTTAAATGCTCTCTTTCTAATAGTTCTTGAAACAGAGCTTGGTTTGTATTTTCTTTTTTCAGCATGTTCTTGTAATGACCCTATTCATCTCACACTATGGCTGACAAACCAAAGTATCACTCTGCATGTTTAACTGCTTACTAATTACCACTACAACGTTTGCAACCAACACGGGTCAGTTTAGACGTATTCAACTCAGAGTAAATGACTCAAATATGATGAGATGCGTTGGTGACAAGTTAATTCACTGCGCACATGTTCGCACACAGAGATGCGTTCATGACACCCGGAGTCTGAAGCCATAAAACATCCTTCAGCACATCATCACGAGTGGCGTGAATACGAACAGACTAACCTCCAGAGCGTAATAAACAGCTATCCTCAAGGACATTACTCACTGCGTGTGTGTGTGTGTGTGTATGTGTACGGTCACACACACACACACACACACACACACACACACACACACACACACACACACACACACACACACACACACACACACACACACACACACACACACACACACACACACACACACACACACACACACACACACACACACACACACACACACAAGCACGACAGCAGACATCTACAGTAAGTGGACAGCCAGACAAACATTTCCCGATTAGTCGTCCATACAAGCCTTTCATTAAGTGCTTCCTCATAACAGCCGAGGAGGGCCAAACCCGTCTCCATGGCCGTCTGAGGCTAATCAAATCACGCAGACAGCGAGGGAGAGCCATCCCGGGCCTGCCATTATCATTAATCTGTATCGCTATCTCTTCGGCACTGTGGTTAACGAACAATGTTGGGACTCAAAATTCAATTTACCGCAGTTAGCAATTGGATCGGTGATCAATTGAAGCTGCACGGAGATGAGGGATTGTCAGGTCCGGCTCCTGCACCGTTCCATTATCGGAATGCTCAGATGAGCTTCAAAATCCCATTTGCACAGACCTGTGTGCCACGGTTGCAAGGCATGATGGGAAAAATGACTGCTTTTATATACAAACACTGGTGACGATTGTGCATCAGATGATATGTGTGTGTGTGGTGGAAGGCTGTTTGATATAGTGATGGTAAACAAGAAAAACAATCTTCCGAGTCACCTGCAGTGATCCGAGGATTTACTGCACAGCACCAGGTTTGATTGCAAGATATTGAAAATTTTGAGTTTTCCAAAAAAAAAACTGCATAACTTACATAATCTCTCATACACAAAGAGACTTACATATGCTTTGTATTTTCTTTCGTTTAACTACAAAAACAACTGTAAACAGGGTATTGAAAATGTTCATCTTGATGCTGACATGTAATACTAGCACATGGAATGTCGGTGTGCGTGTGTGTGTGTGTGTGTGTGTGTGTGTGTGTGTGTGTGTGTATTTGCATCCTGTAGGTCAGAAATGAGCAAGGCTGACTACCATACAAGTGCCTGAACCCTCTGTGATACGTCACACTATTAACCTCATAATCATCATCATAATGCTTCAATAATAAAAGACTGAATTGTAAACCTAAAACATAAATTATGTTTATATTTTCCATTGATATTTTTGGAAAACTACAAGTTTGTATTTATATAATAAATTTGTGTAGTGCATATATTTATAATGCTTATATAAATACAAAAATCCATGTGTAGAATTCTTTTAAAATTTTATATTTACATATAAACAGGGATTCACATTAACACCCGCCAACCTGCCAAATGAGGGTAGATTTTGGCTGTGATGGGTAAAACCGGGGGTGTCCAAACCTGGTCCTGGATGGCCGGTGTCCTGCAGATTCTAGCTCCAACTTGCCTCAACACAACTACAAGGATGTTTCTAGAAAGCCCAGTAAGAGCTTGATTAGCTAGCCCAGGTGTGTCTGACTGAGGTGGGAACTGAACTTTGCGGGACTCCGGCCCTCCTGGACCGAGTTTGGACATGCCTGGGTTAAACAGTCACACCCACTAGCCACTTTAGCTGGTTGAAAATATACATTTTTAAATTGCCAGTGCTGGCTCTTCGCTAAAGATCAGAATTATAGTTTATCATCATTTGTCAATATGTGTGCATATGTGGTCTTAGAATCTGGAAGCAGCACGACTAACTTAAAATAACCATTTACGCGAGCAAAAGAAAGCAGGTGAATACCGAATGAGAGGATCATCACGCACGCGGAGTGACACAGGTGCACTCCCATTACCTTGCGCAAAGCAACTGTGCCTGGAAATGCAACTGGTGCGATCGGTCCTCTTTGAAAAAGACAGGACAAAAAGCAATGCTCGTGCACCCACTGCCCTGCTTCTTACAAAAAATCTTGAGCTTTTGAAAGCAGCCACTTTCACTTTAACCATTTTTTGAACAAATTAGTAATGGGCCTAACGTTATCTGTGATAATGCATGCGATCATCCTTTCGTTATCACACATGTTTTTCACCTGGTTACTTGCTTAGTTATTTTTAATATGGTTTAATTATGCTTTTTTACTATAACATTGCTTTAATAGGAGAATACCTCTTCATTAATGTATAGTAAACTGGTGATTTGGGACTTATAGCCTGGACTATACGGTGTTTTAGATACATGATACATCTTTTTTATGTCAATTTTATGAACATTTTCATTAAATAAAATGTGTATGTATACAGCTATTTTTGCTTGTTTTGACATTTTTAAAAATTCCTGGCAAGGAAATAATTAGCTTGGTGTAACCAGAGAAAAATTTGGTAAAACCTTGGTGTTGAGTCCTGAAAAGCATATATATGATACAAGCAGTCCACATTTTATTATGTAAATACAAACTTTTATTTTGTATTCGATTAGCCGCAACTAATCATTAGAGAGCACTACACTGAAAAACAGATTCATTGGATTTACTAAATGTTTTTAAGGTAAGTGGTTGCAAACAATTTATATGGACTGAATTTAAACAAACAAATTATGTTGAATGTTACTAAATTTAATCAGTTTGTTTAAATTCAGCCATATAACTTGTTTGTAACCACTTACCTAAAAACATTCAGTAAATCCAATTATTTTATTTTTCAGTGTACAATTAATCGGTTAAACCAGACGTGAATTAATGCAGGTCAGTAAAAACAGAATAAAGGGCAAATGTGATATTATGATTCAGCCCCATTCATGGAAACAATGATCTATAAGATTGCCCGATAAGATATACATCCTACACAATGGACAGACCTTTAAAAAGTGGAGAAACCCTGTTACACACCCAAGGTGTTTACACCGGATGATTGGTGTTGCCAGCTCTAGCAGGTTTAGACCATCATCCTCCTATATTGTCCGAAGAAAAGCCTGCAGAACAAATTTTCCTGTGTTTCTCCGGGTTTTGTCCTGTTAGCATAATAGACATCAAGGGAATGAGAAGAACAGATGTGGCTCATTCAGCTTGGCATCTGCCTTTGCCAGCTTTACAGTAATCTCATTCTTGGGAACGTCAAGGTGACCACACCAGCCAGGAAGAGAAGGAACAATTCATACGGGATATACAATTCTATTTAGAGGAAACTGAGAACCTATGGCTTTCTCGTTACCATCAGTAAAGTCCAGGACTAAATTAACCTGGCTTTAGGTAGCAATCTGCAATCTCTTTAAATGCATAGAAAGTCTAAACAGAGCCATATAAACATGCACACTTCTAAAATCACAAATATACAAGGCTGCATTTTGTGAGCATTTTTCTTGCCAATCCAACTAAATTGCCTCCTACTTATTCTACTATATCCTTATACCTATAAAAGCTGAAAAGATGAAAACATATTTATAAAATTTAATATACATACCAGCATCCTGTACTTTAATGTTATAATATAAACATCTAAATGTATCCAAAATGCTTACAAAAAAGTCAAACATAATAAATTACTTATGACTGAGCGATGGCATCATTTGTTTTCTAAAGCCACAAATTCAAACAGTCATGTAAATGAGGGGCCATGCATCTTAATGCATCGTACTTAAAACACCACAGTTAAACTACTGACACAATGCCAGACCTAGGCTAGCGGTGGCCTTTAAAGCCTGAAACTGCACAAATGAGACTATCAGTTTTCATCCTGTGACAAATCAGTTCTGTTCGAATGCTCTCTGATTGTAAAAAAAACAACAACCTTGCTTGCCTTTGAATTCCAAAAGCCTAAAGAAAAGAAAGCAATGTCTGGTTAAGGAATACCAAATCAGTCCCAGTGTCAGAATATTTTACCACCACATTCATTAGCTCTATAAAAAGTAACAATTTTTATAGAGGTTATTTTTAAGTAAATTAATAAAATTGCACCTTAACTAAAAACCATTATTCAGGTGTGTTTCTAAGCAATGTGAAATATCATTAAAATGGCACTTATTGCTCATTATTATTAATATTTTTAAATAGTAAAATCCCCCCTGTTGAGGGAACTAAATCAGATGCTGACATCTGTAGAACTTAATGCAACCAGTGCCACCACTTTCACATGGTAAGTCTCACGCACCTCAATAAATAATTCAGAGATTTTACAGTATCAGCTTACAAGCGTCCAAATCTCTCCACAACAAATCCCTCAAAAGCACACATTCAGATTAAACAACAGTGTTTAGATTAAACACTCAACAGATTGGTAGCAGTGAATTAGGGATTTGAACAGCAGATCTATTGTATCAGCCAATTACTGCCAGCAGAAATCAGATTACAGAAGCTTCCGGCTTTGTTATTCAAATGAAATATGCATAATAGCTAGCTTGAAGAAATGTGTCCTGAATCACATAAAAGGCCAATATACTAATTTTAAAAGCTTTTCCCTTATTTTTTTATTAGTTGAACAATGTCTGAAGAAAAGCGAAAAATAACTCTGTGATGAATTTCATAAATACCTTGAAAAAAGCAATAAATTAAATTAATTAAATAAAATAAATAAAATGTGACTGGAAGGTTGTGGGTAGTAGACAAAAATTAACAGTTTAAAGTTTTCTTTTTATATCTTAAAAATGTTTTTGTTTCTTTTTTGTTTAGTTTTTTTTTAATAGTGTATATATAAAAATACATTTTCAAACTTAAAATTTGAAATATTTTTATGCCCATTTTCACAAGTATGTGTTCACAAGTATTGACCTTTTGTTCCAAGGTTGTCATTTAAACTGAAAACCGAGATCCCTTTGAGTGGTGTCAGGGACACAAGTTAACTAAAAAACAAATGTAAAAAGGGTTAATGGTTTGTTCATGCGAGTTCAAACCTGTTTAGTTATGATATAAAAAGAGGGTTATTCGTGTATCTAATACTCATTGTTCTACTGTTCTGTTGTGCTTTTTTTAGTTACTATGCTTGGGTTTAATGTTTCAGGGTTTTCATTTTTATTTTTTGTAGCTTGCCTTTGTTTTTTCATTTATTTATTTATTTATTTTTGTTGCTGATCTGTGCTTTTTTGTTTTGCTGCTGTTTTTAGCTTCTGATATTGTTTTTGGTTTAAGATTTCATTTGGTTTGTTAAGTTTTTTTTTTCATTTTATTGCACTTTGTTTTTTTATTGATATTAACAGCATTTTGCTTTAACGTAAGGTATAAAGTTACAATGTTTTGTTCTAGAAAAATATAGAATTTATAAGGAGGCCACAAAAAAAACTCTATGTAAAATAATTTTATAAAACTAGAACAGGAATTATATATCAATTAATAACTTCGGTATGTTTTGCAGTTAATAACAGGGTTATGCAACAAAGTAAACAGTGTCTCACTGCCCATTTTAAAATGCTGTTTAAAAGTTAAACACCTATTAATTCTTCAATTTTTAAATAACCTCCCTAAACACAGTATAATATAAATACAATCTTTATAAAGCACTGCAGACACATTACATCACACAGTCTCCCTCTATTTCTCTTTCTAGAATGTCTAGGCATTCAGTGTGGCCTCCTCCTGAGCAGTATGAACTGATCCTGTGATTATTCTCTGAGAGACTAATCCTCTGAGGCCCCCCCGTCCCCCTTCCCTTCTTCAGACGCACTCCACTGGACACACAATTCTCAACTACTCACCCCCAAAACTGTGAAAACTTGTCTCAACAAAAGACACTGAGGAATCCTCCCAAAACTCCCACCCCCACAAAAAAAAGAGAGAAAAATCATCAGTCCTCGATCTCCCCAGCATCTCCCGTCACACCTCAGGAAGCAAAGGAGCGGAAAGCAGGCGCATCCCAGGAATCCCGCTCAATATCCGCGGATTAGGGGCCAGGCCCCTCTCTGTGCCGTTCTCCTGGAGTCCTAACAGTCTCCGAACCCCACAAGGAAAAGACAATCAAATAAACTAAAGTTTAATCCTTTATGAGCTCATCGTCTTTAACTCCCCCGCAAAGCCTATAGCCAAAGTAGCCAAAACGAGAAAAGAAAGTGCAAAGATGTGCTTATAAAGACACGACTAAATAGTGCAACAGTAGCAAAGGACAGATTTTAGCCAACTCTGCTAAATATAGTGCAACACTGGCTTTTATGACAAAAAAGGACTCCCAAAAGACATTTACCTTTCTGGAATTCATGCCGCATCCTTACGGCAGGGAGCGGCAGCGCAAAATGCGTTAAGTTCATTTGCACATTTAGAGGTGAGAAGTAATCACATGCCATTCAAAGAGCTCAGGTTGTTTTTCCTATTGTTTGTTTGGCACTGCACTTACAAAACAATAATGCTAAATCATCTCACCTGGAAGTTATTCCTGGAGAAAACAAATATGAAAATGAAAAGTCAAAGCAACAAAGCAGCAAACCAAAGGAACGCTGGAATTCTCAGTATGCCTGAATTTCAACAAGGACTGTGATTGGTCTTTGATGGAAGTCTTCAAAAAAAGAATTCCTGTAATTTTGTGTGTGTAATTCCCAAACAGCAAATGCTACACTGATAAGGACATTGTGTCTTGAGAATTGGCTCTGACAATGGCCGCCATTATTGTCAATCTTTTTGTGTGGTTCCTATTTTTACCTCTCTCCAGGGAGTTGTATTAAGACGGGCGGATCTCAGAGCGGCAGAAACACCAGCATGGATGGAGCTGTTTATCTAGCAGAGGGGCAGATGAACAGACTGTGAAGGGCTTGTTTGGTAGTCCCAGAGGACTGCTGGGTAACGGCGGGCTCTCCTGTGGGAGAGAGTATTTCTGTGTGCGTGGCCTGGTGAAGGTTACAAGCTCTCCCTTGTTAGGCCTGCTGGGTTCTGAAGGCCTCGTCTTCGGGGCTCCTCCATCGTATGGCTGATTCCTGCATCTACGACCAGCTGTGAAAATACGAGCGCCACCCATGTTGAGCAGAGAGAGCTGATTCTTCCACTAGTGACACCCTCCCGTGTGACAGAAATGTTTCAGAAGCCATCTGTGAGAGCTGTGCACATGGAGAAAAAGTCTGACTAATGCTGAATTTATGGTCATGACCTAGCACAACACGTTTTTGGTCATGCTGCGTATTCCTTGAACAAATCATTTGTGAGGAAAAAATAAATAAATAAAGCAACAATCTTTGGGTTTGCATTTTAAAGACAAAAGCAAATTGATGCTCAAAACAGATTTTACTTCTGTTATATAACGTATTTTACACCAGACTTTCATAAAGGGAAATTGGATGGGTGGGGGTGGACAGTTTTTGTGGGGTATTTTAACACCTGCAGATTGTTTGCTTTGTTCCAAAGTGGGTTTCAATTGTTACAATATTGCAATTCCTTTTTGGTTTGATGTGCTTTTACAAAGCAGCGTTTCTGAACAGACCAAAAAATGAATTAAAATGGCAGGCTCCCAGTCTCAGCACACATTTATGTTACTAAATTTCACTTATATTAGTTATCTGTCAGCATGGATCAACAACAGATTTGTAGGCTTATTGTGGTTTTCTTTGTAGTGGTTAATTCTTACTTTATCATTTTGACCTTGAATCAAACATTGGTGTGTATTATTTTTCTACAGTCTGAAATATGTTAGTCTGACCAAATTTCAGTTAGGCTTTTGATGTTGTTGTTTTTCTCCAGGTTAACTCACCATTCATTTTAAGAGGCATTAGTAAAACAAACACTGCTGTTTTTCATACAACATTCTTTATAACTCATCATTCACTATGTAAAGACTGGATTTGAGGTCATATTTTTAGATTACTCCAGAGTTAAGTCTAAAGCAGGCCAAAACCAGAGAGTACAAGCAATATCAGACAAATATGAATGTTATTCAGAGCATTTTTGCAATATTCATTTGCCTAAACAAAACGAAAAGTATAGAAGAAAACAAAAGCAAAATTATAAACCTTTTATGACACCAATTAAATTACATTTATTTGATTAAAAATATACTAAAAGTAAATAATATTAAATAATATTATAATAACATTATTCTATAATAAAACTAATAATAAATGATCAAATTATAATATATATATATATATATATATATATATATATATATATATATATATATATATATATATATATATAAATAAATGTACAATATTATATAATGCTATGTATTTTAGTAAGTAATAAAAATTCGGTGGCCAAATATTAGGTAGATCTCTAATATCAACACACTTTTAGATTAAATTGTTGCACATTTCTGCTGTGTGATTGACTCTTAGATCTATACAGAGTAGAAAAGTCCAGAGCTTATCATTCACATATCATATTATGGACATATAGTTGAAGTCAGAAATATTAAATGTCCTGAATTATTATCCCCCATTTATTTTCTTCCCCAATACAGAGAAGATTTTTTTTCAACACATTTCTAAACATAACAGTTTTAATAACTCATTTCTAATAACTTATATATTTAATCTTTGCCATGATGACAATAAAAGATATTTTACTAGATATTTTTCAAGATACTGATACAGCTTAAACTGGGTTAATTAGGTTAACTAGGCAGGTTAGACTAATTAGGCAAATTATAAAATAAGGCTCAAAATATTTATAGCTTAAAACTTAATAATCTTGACCACAAAATGATTTAAAAAAATCAAAGCTGCTTTTATTCTAGCCAAAATAAAACAAATAAGACTTTCTCCGGAAGAAAAGAATATTATCAGACATACTGAAAAACGTCCTTGCTTTGTTAAACATAATTTAGGAAACATTTTTAAAAAGTAAAAAAAAAATTCAAAGAGGGTTTAACAGTTCTGATTTCAATTATAAATTCAAATCGCAATTTGATATCATTAATCGGCTCAGCCCTATTTAGTACTACATGCTATCTATTCTAACATCAAAAATTTGTTTGGGGAAAATATTAATTGTAAATAACAAATACTTTAAAACATTACAAAAGCCTTTATTTTTATGGTTGATTTGAAATGAATAAGCCTTTGATGGCAAAATACATAATCTAAATGGTAGCTAAAACATTTAAAAAATTTTTTTTTTTTGCAGACACTATTTACTTTATTATTTCGGATCTAGTCAAGCTGAATAAAAGCATTTAAGTCTGATTTAAGTGTTGAAAAGCTCTAAACATTCAGCTCACCTTTCTCAGGAAGTTTGTGCAATCTTCCGTCATTTTGTCTGGAATGAAGCTTTGGCTATTTTCGGATCGTCTGAGGATCCCAGCATACTGTTTAATTAAAGCTTTTGTCAGGCACTCTGTAATCTCCATTCAGCCACATCACCTGCATATATTGTTTAGACTTACAGGCCGGCATCCTGTTTATGTACTCTACCGTGGTTTACTTCTCTGCATCCTTTTGCAAAGGATTTGTGGGATACAACAAACAATAAGCTTGAGACACAATTTTGTGAAGAAAAATGTGAGTGGTGCTTGCCAGCGCAAAAGCCGCTGCCACAATGTTTGGATTTTGTGGGTGGTTGCCCAGGCATTGCCATGAGGTTGCGAAGGTGTTCAAAGTGGATTTATCATGTTGCTATGTGGTTGCTATGAGGTTCTGGCTAATTTCTAAGTGCTTGCTTGCGTGTCCAAATCCACCTACGACTCCAGGTCTCTAGAAATGGCTCTGTTCTGTCTTTCAATTCAGAATTTGGATTTTACGGTGAATACAAAGCAAAAAAAAAAACACATGATTCCAGTCATCGCTCTTGTTAGTAAAAAAAATTAGCATGGGATGAGTTAGACATCATTGCTTCATATTTTGGCCCAAAGAGATGAACAGCTGAAAGTTCGTCACCATTTACCCTTCACCTGAAAAATGTTGAAAACAGTTACTAGTATATTATGCGTTTACTACTGTGGTAGATAATGGTTGACAGTTTTTAACATTACTTTAAATATCTTCTTTTGTGTTACACAGAAAAAAAAAAGAATTTAAAAAAGGCTTGGAACCACTTGAGGTAGAGTTAAAAGTGAGTAAATTTTTTTTATTTTTGGGTGATTTTGGGTAAAATTTTCTTTTTAATGATTTTGAACCTACATTCATATGGTGGTAGAAGACATTCATACGCAAGTAGAATACATACAAAGTCAACGTAAATGTCCATAAAGCAGGCAGCGCCATTCTAGTAGAATGAGGGAGGGAAAAAAAATTAAAAAAAAAAATAATAATTATATATATATATATATATATATATATATATATATATATATATATATATATTTTTTTTTTTTTTTTTTTTTTTTTTTTTTACTTTTAGGAAAGTTTTTGTGAGGCAAAAAACATCTAAATAAAATGGATGTTGATGATCCAAAAACATCCAAAGTAAAAGTCAACACAAATATGCAAATAAAGCAGGCGGTGCCTAAAATAATGTGTAATGTGTGACGTAATTGGCACAAATGCTCATTTAATCTTCTGTGCAACTTCAAAATATCATTGTTTCTAAAAACTCGAGAGGAAAGTTAATATAATAATAATACTTACCTTAGTAAGCACAACTAATGAAATGCATTAGAATAAGAATTTACTGTATGTCTAAAACAGTAGAAGCCTAGACCCATGAAGTCATTGTTCAGAAATCCACTCAAGCTAAATAATCATGTATGTAAATCTGACCACAGAGAATAAGGCATCTCTACTCCCACTACCTAGAGTGATAATAAAGCAGAAGAGGCAGAAGAAAAAGAAATTGAGATGTTAGCAGTGTGGTTCATAGCTGGCCCAAAGGAGATGGAGGACATGCGAGTCCCTTGGGTGGACACATAGGTCTCGATGGAGAGCTGGAACAGGAGATCAGAGAGGGGAAAGGCATATAGTGGATCAGACGAGCATGAAATACAATTCAATAAAGAGTGCTCAGAAGGACGTCTACACAGGTATAATGTGATGTTTTTAAATTGAAGTGAAGAGGTTTATTGGCAGATAGATCAGTGAGACGGATGCGAGTTACGTTTTCTCATCTTCTTTGAGTTATTGAGGGTCTCTGAAACTACAAACTCTCATTCCCTGTTTGCTTCTTTCATTCAATTTTTAACCAAATACAGCTCACCAAAAATAAAAATGATCATCATTTACTTATATTATACATTTCTGAACCACATACAATTCAATATATGAATATTATCATGACCATTCCTTGATTTTATTTAAATCAGAAGCCTCTTTGTGTCTATAGTGACCTTAAGCTTAAGAAAAGAGAGATAAAAAGATCAAATTATGTTTTACAGATAAAAAAGGAATAATTATAATCACCATAATCATTAATCATGATCATTATTATTACCTTAACGACAAAAAGTGCACCATGATTCAGTCTTTCTAACAGTGTTTCTGTCTTATCCTGACCATATAGTAAATATAATTGACATCATTTCCATACACCCAAAGTAGCAGCAACAACTACAATGTTCTTTAAAAAGCATGCAGCTTTATTTATTAACTAGAGTGCCAGAGGTTACATACAGTAGCTTTTACAGAATTGATTTTTCAAAGCCTAAATTATTCATTCACTCATTCATCATTCAGTTCTGATGCAACAATAGTTAAGTTATATCAGGTCGTAGCAGGGCTTATGAGTGCTTGTGCTTGTAATTTAATAACAAGAAAAAAAGTAGGAGCACAGTCAAATATAAAGGATCATGATCAACTTGTTTTTCTTAATACATGTAATATTTAAGTGGAGTACATAAATATTAACATGCATATGTTGTTTGCTAAATGATATTAGTAAGTCAGTCCTGCTACTGGGAATGATCTACAAACCTTGGAAACGAAAAATTATATTTAGTTGAATTGCATTAGAAATGTTTACAATTACAGCGATGGTTTAAATACTATGTTTTTATTACCATAGGATTATTACGGCTTTATTACAAAATATGTTAACTTCGTGCACAATTGAGTTATTTGGAAAACTACATGATTAAAAATCATTCAAAATTACATTAGTTATGTTTCCATCCAAAAATGCAAATGAACTTTACAAAACTGGAATATTACATAAAAGACATGTGAATAAAGGAGTGTCCAACGAGCATCCAAAGAGAACAAAATAGTCATACTGATAAACTGGCGCAAAATATCAACAGTAAAAATTGTATTTGCTGTGGTAGGAGAAGCTGTATGAATCTTTTCTTTATTTAATAAATGACTTGCACCTCAGAAGAGATTGCTGAAAGGAATGCGTGGTGGCATTTGAAGCACAGAAGTTCTTTACAGTTCTGAAGGTATTTATCAATATAGTAAATACTGAAATGGTTAAGGCATTTTACAATGACCAAAACAACATTTTAGATTTTTTACAATGTGCTCAGCCTGCCGATTTGTCCATTTACACACATTTTTATGTCTTATATGATCTCACATGATCTCTTATAACCACAATTACATGACTTTTTTTAATGTGCATACTGGAATTTGTTCGGTAGAAGTGTTTCCGTGGTTTATGTGCATCTATATCAAATAAAAAATTTTCTTACTCAGTTATGCACATACATTTTTAATGCACATCTTGGCATTTCCATCAAACGATTTTTTTTATGCACATATCTAAAATGTGCATAAAAATAAGTGGATGGAAATGTAGCTACTGTTTGTTTGTTTTTTTACACTAAAACAGTTACTGGCAGATTCTCCCTAAAGCAGCATAGGTGAATGTCCATAACCTAGCTAATTTTACCAAGCTACATTTGTCAAGTAAATTGACAAATTTCATCATAACACAAGTCAACAAAGACACTGCTACATTTAGGCACCTCTAAGTTGACTGCAATAAGCCATCACTCATATTAATCATAGCTTACACTACAAGCATAATGTTAATGTTGTGTATTTGGGCATTGTATTATTTTTATATATTACTTATTTAAATAACAGTATGCACGTTCTGATTAGGTCAGTTGCTCTGTAGGGCCATTAAAAAAATTATATTAAAATTCAATAAATAAAAAAAATCAGCCACAAGAGTAATTCTCCGTCAGAATTGCAGGACAAGTGCAACTAAACGAAGACACAGCGTTGACTTTGAGTGAACTCTTCCTTTAAATCTCCCAAGAAGTTTTTCAACTTAACTTTACAGAATGAAGCCAGTCCATAGAAGTCTTTATCTGCAGAAGGTGGTTTTAATAGTTGCTAAAGGTAAGTTGCCAGTCTGTCTTGACCCAAATCCACTGACTCACTAAGCTACGAAGAACGAGAAAGAGAGAAAAATATAAGAGAGAGAGTGAGGGAGAAGATGAAAGCGTGCAAGCTGGAAAGAAGGAGTGGGTTAGAGAAAAAGAGACAGACGTGATCTTTCATGGCAGACGGTTGAACCTTCCCCCTCGGCAGAGTTTAGCAGAGGACCTGGCACTGTGCGATAGGCAGTATTCAGTCCTGGCTCTTTTCTCGTCCACCCATTTGATTCATTATTACGCCACCTTGACACATTGGCAAGAGCCTAGTGCCGACTGAAACAGAGCCACACTAATGGGAAGGAGGGCCATCTCCATTACAGAAAACGTGGCCAAATCCTGACAGAAACATACTTGGGCATTCATTATTCATCGCACAATCTTTTCATTGCCTAAACAACAGTAGGAATTTCTTTAAAATTTCTGTGATGTGAACAGAGAAGACATTTCCGCTGATTAAAACACACTGCATTTAAAACATTTACTTAGCAGAGGCTTTTATCCAAAGCAACTTATAAGTGAAGAATACTATCAGACAAGTGACTGACCACAAATTTGGCCAATGTTCAATGTAACATGTTAAGATACAGAATAATATTCGATGCTTAATCCAGCATATAAAAGTTATACCAAGAAAGGTTTAAACACGGCGCCTGTCACTTGCTGTATTATTTCAAAAAGCATCAGCTAAAGCCTACATTTCTCAAGACATGACATCAAAAACGTATTCTTCTGAGAGCGGAGTGGCAGGGAGCAGGGCAGAGCGCCTATCAAAGCTGTTCTATCATGCATGGCAGACTCTGCTCTAATCCTATTCGCATCTCATTGGTTGGCCGGCCATAGAGAGGACAAGATGAGAGCTTTGTAGGACCCCAGGCTAAAATGCTGGCTGAAGATATTGCCTGCAAGGCTGATGGACTGGGGAGAACTTTGTAATGCCTGCCGTTCTCACCATATGTGGAAAAGTAATCGCATCCTTTGATCTTAAAAGTTGGACTACATGTGAGGTGTTCAATGCCATCAGTTAGCTCAGATTTGCTCAGTAAAATAACTTGGTTGTTACTTTGCTAGAAATAATATTATAAATAAATAAATAAATAAATAAATAAATAAATAAATAAATATATATATATATATATATATATATATATATATATATATATATATATATATATATATATATATATATAAATATATATATATATACACATTTTAATTGAATTTAAAATGAAATACATATTTCATGTGTAAATCATATTTTAATTTCCCCATAACAAAGCATAATGTGCTGTACATTACAAACATTACAAAAGGTGCAGTATGCAGGTTTGACACCCAGTGATTGAACTAGGTATTGCATTTCTGAATTAAAACACATGCAAGCGTAGGTTAGCAGATTGAGGACCAACAGGAGCAAGCCTGACTATCAAGTCTAAAGGCTAATTTAAAAAGAGTTCTAAGCAATGGCACGTGATAGAAGGAATATTTTCCATATTAAAAGGAGTTTTTGTCCTAACCAATATCTGGAATTTATATTTAAGAAACGGCCTCTATTTTTTGCAGCTTACTTTATGACAATAATCACCTCAGGTACACCTTATGTGCTTCATTCAGTGTTAAATGATAACAATGCGAGTTTAAATGCCATTTTACATGAAATTTATTGCCATACTACTGAAAGCAGCAGCAGATAGTTCACCTCAGATCTTGAAAATAAAGTAAACTGTTTGAAATTACACTTTAGAACTGTGAAATAATGCAAACCAACACATATGAGTGTTTCAGCATGTACATTTAATAATGTACATTATTATTACCCAGGGTGCTGAAATATAATTGGTTTAAATAAAAAACAAAAAACAGAGCTTTCCGGCATGTAACGCCCATTTTCAAAGCAGAATTTCTGACTTTAGCATTGTTTTTTAGATAAACAAGCATGTTTACTTAGCATGTTTCCTAAATATCTGTAAACATATAATGGTATTTTCATGCTTTAGAAGAGTCAGAACTTACATACAGCACCTTTAAGAAAACCCAAAACAAGCCATTTGATGCATTTTAAATGCTAAACATGAAAAAAAAATAATGTTACATACTATTGTTCAAAGGTTTAGCATGAAAAACATTATTAATATTATTATTATTATTATTATTATTATTATTATTATTATTATTAAGCAAGGATGTATTAAATTGGAAAAATGACAATGAAGATTTATTTAATCTGGAGCCCATTTTTAGTTATTCTTTAAAAACTTCACATGGATCAAAAAGTCCAGGAAAAAATTACTTAAATAAAAAAAAAAGTCATTGCCTGCACTTCTATCGTTTCCACCATCCACAAATCTCCTATCGCTAATCTTTCAGATAAAAAGATGAACACATGCTCTCGTGATTACAGTAAACCCTCATCTCAAAACAAACAGCCACAAAGAGCCTCTTACACATTTTGATATTGTGTCTGGTTACATCCCAGCAAAACTGCTTTGAAAAATGATTGTTATTTCCTGCCATAAACCATCATGGAAGTAGAAGCACGAAAGATACCAGATTTTCCACTTTGAGAAGTTGACACTTGTGTTTGATCTTTTAAGCTTTCGAATTCAGGTGGTGCGAAACAGTTGGCGTCATACATGCGGGTACTTTTACACGCCCATATCCATTAGTGGTTATTTACATTCCAGTAGGGCTGCTGTAGGTGTAACTCAAGTCGAAGAGTGGTAGATGCATTAAAAGCATCCCTTGGATAAGCCAATAGAAAAATCTCTTGTCCCAGAGCAAGGCAGCAACCTGAACGTAAAGTGTTTTGTCAGTAAATAAACAAAAGTTAGTCAGCAACAAAGTTCTCTCATTTTCCCTATTTTCTTCTACACTATTGTGGCCGCAAGTATGATTTGACAATGGGTGGAGAGGCATATCGCTAGCCAAATTAAGCACTTCCAGTACCATGGAGTATTATATGGCAGACTCGCACAGCACAATATCATTATTGATTCCTCTCTAGCCCTCCAACTCCCCGTTCCCGCTTGCTGGAAAAATAACTTAATTACCTTTCTGATGAAGCTCTGCCTGTATACAGACAGACACCTCATGCAAGGGAAAACCATTTCCATGACAACCTACCTGAAAAATGCTGTCTTTTATAACAGAGATTAAAACCTTTGTCAGAGTTAAGTATTCCATCTCTCAGATCCAATAGAATTAGTATGTGAAGTGTAATAAAAAGGGTGGGGAGGGAGACAGAGGTATCGGATGAAGTAAATGGAGCTTCTCGCTTTCTCCAGCACCTTGGACATGAGAAGAAAACACACGGAAGACTGCCAAAAGCTGCTAAATCTATTAATAAACTGATATGATTACTTTGGAAAGGGGCGACCTAAACCTACACCATTTGAAACGCACATCTAAGTCGTGAAAAGCGAATAATAACTCTGCCATGAACCAGCCAAGAAAATGTCACATGTGAAACTCTGTAATATCAGACTATGAATATTATTTAAAGCTAGACTGTGGGGGAGTGGGGTGGAATAAGATTCTCTTCCTGCCATTGTTCGGACTGACCGCGGATTAATCCTCCCATCAGAGCAAGTCAAATGTAATTACTGCCCACTCTTTCAGAATAGAGTTGGTGGCTGATCGCGCACTTAGATTTCCAGCAGGTCAATTTGTCTAAACCCTTCTTAAGTGTCTATGCTCTGTAAGCTCTCTGTACAGGTGCTGAGGATATTGGACTTTCTTTAACCTCTAACAAAACTGCTAGACCACAAATTAGTTTTCTTAAAAACGCAATTTCACAAAAGACTATGTAATGCTGCATGTTGCAACAACAGAATTTAATTCGTTTCATTAAAAAAATTGTTCTATAATACACCCTTTTTACCAAGTCGAGAAATTATTTTTTTTAATTTCAACTCGTAATTATTATTTTTTTGTGTTTTTTTACATTTATGTTTCAGTTTTGTCCAATTTCCCGGGGCACAAGCTGCAGTGTTCTCGTAGCAAGAAAAGTCAATAAATAATTATAAATATTATTATATATTGTTTTTTTGATAAATGAAACTTCTATTTTATGACTTACTTAATACACTTTACTTTTATATGTAGACAACAAATCTGGTCACTTGCATAGTGGTCACAACAACAATTTGAATGATTTAATAAAATTACTAAAATGTACTAAACAGTTGTACTGTAACAACTAAACAGTTGTAACAGATTACAAATCTCACGGTTTGCATCACACCATGGATTTTGCATTTTGAGTCACGGATCGGACCATTTTTCGAATTAGCCACAAAAAAAAGAAGAAAAAAAAAAGGAGACGACAAATGTCAATTGCTTTCTATTTATACAAAAATATAACTGCAAAAAACACTGGTTTTAACAAACAGAACTTAGAACCCGTAATTTTAATAAAAATAAAAATCAAAGAACCAGCTGAAAAAAGAAAAATATTCAATATGAAAACTGATCTTTGCTACTGTTGTTGATTAAGCAAAATAAAGAAATCTAGCATCTTGTACAGCATCATATTTATTTTCAATGAATGATTCAACAACTCACATAAAACGTTCCAATAAACTGTGATTTTAATCTTTACCATAAACATCAATGTTCATATCTGAACTGTTCTCCCAGTACTTCTGTGTTATTTTATTGTTTATAACAAACTGAAAAAGTGTAAAAACTGAATTTCTTGATCAAACGCAGATTTTAAATGCAGCGTTTTAAAGAATTAATGAACATATGCAAATCACTATCATTTATCATTCATGCTGCGCAGATTTGAATTGAGATCACAATCTTTTAATGTGTAATTGTGCAGCTTTACACAATGCATTATTGCAAGCTAAATGAACAGTGACAGAAAAATCATTTAGGTCCCACCATAACTTTTTCCGTCATCATTATATTTTACAGGGAGGCCAAAATGCTTTCCTACACATGATTTTAATGACGTGGGAGGCGATCTCTCTGCAATTTTCATAAATGTTGATTAACCTACAAGTTCAAAAAAGTTTTGTGCATTTCAAACTGTGGGTTGTGATCTGTCCGAGTCACAAAATCAACCTTAATCTGTTACACCCCTACTAAACAATTAAATTATTATTTATTTTCTATTCTGCTGAGTTTTTAAGTTTCGTTTTTTCCATATTCACTCATTTTTATGTTAATGAATGTATACGTTGTCACAAAATTATTGCTTTTAGTACCCTCAAAGTGCTAACAACAAAATCCTGAACAATTAGATTATCAAAATAAGTAACATAATTAACCATTCCGACCTGTCAAGAAACAGTTTCTTTTTTGCTGCTAATTATCAGCAGTTTGAATAGTTTGCATTGGAATACCTTGAATTGTGATTTATCTGCCAATTATTTACTCATCAGCGGGCACTTCAAAAACACAACACGTATCGCATTTAATCAGCGTGCGCTTCAGTCCTACAACGTGCAATTATGTCAACCTTCTCAGGAAAAATTGCTCATTATATTCTGACACAGCATTTTGAGAATGCTCTTTAAGTAAATGGAGAGATAGAGGCAGCACGCTTCACAGACAAAAAGAACTTCCTTCAAGTTGAGTGTGCCAACTCTATCCATGTGACAAAAAAATGACTTCTCTTTGCCAGACGATGAGCAAAAAGAAAGATGAAAGAAAAGGACAAAATGGAAAGGTGGAAGGCACGGTGTCTCACTAAACGTAGTGATTGAAGCAGGTTTTAGAGCACTGTCAGATAATAGGATCAGATTGCAGAGGCGTGTGAGGTGCTTGCAATTTCGCCCTCCTCCCTCCCCCAGGACCACATACAGAGGCTCCCTACAATTACTTTAAACAGCCTCTGATGAGAGGGAAAAAAGCAACATTTAGATTCATTAACATCGCTACCATGCTACTTTTCTATGATTATTGAATGTCGCCACAGACCAGAGAAGGGGGAAAAAAGAACAAAACAAAAAAAAAATCATCACAATTACAGAAAATTACAAGTCTATGTCTGAATAATGGCATTAATTTTCTGAGTTGAATAGAGTCTCCAAAAAAAATTTAAGAAAAAGATTTTTTTTTTTCCATTTGAAAAAAACTTTTTCCTCTGATAAAGGTAATTTAGAGCAGGTTTTCGGGATATAATGAGGGAGGAGACTTCACTTTACACAAAAAAAGGTGTCTTGCATTGATTTCAGCGGAAGAAAGAAGCGACAGCCTTTTATACGTAGCTAAAAATTGTGTGTAAAAATAAGTGACAAAATTCCTTTATTTCCACTAGGATATCGAATAAAATCACAGGTCATTTAGCAAAAGCTGAGCACTGGTCATTACACTTGAAGTTAGAAGATGAGAGCCAAAATAAAAATCGCCTCATTCCTTGTCATAGTGTATTCTGGAAAGCACTATGACAAATGGAGTAATACAACTCTAACTAAAATGGCCATAGGCAGTATTCCAAAGTTCCCCCATGCTGTCATATTTACAGTTCTGGTCTATGCAATATATTTTTGCTTTTGTGCACATTTAGGTTAGACTTAACTCACAAGTTTAATGGGCCACTGCAATTTTCAGTCAATTGAGGTATTACTGACTGAACCGCCAATCGAAGTAGTCATACTTGATTCGAAAGATCCTAAAAAAGCAGCAGAGCCTGCAATGAGCATTAAACGGGCAGGTCAATACGTTCCGTCTGGGACCATTACCCAATCAGGACGGGATGTGCAGCTCTGCTTGAAAGAGGGAACACGGAAGACTTATCAGCGGCCTTGAGAATAAATCTCACTGGAAGGAGAATAAATGGGTGCCTTCATTTGCAGAGCCTGGAGAAATAGCACCTGCTGTAATCTCACCCCTTTCTAATTTAGCCGAGCAAGGTAACAGGACAGAGGAATGGGTGCAAATTGTGCTGTTGCTGGGTAGGAGTGTGTTGGCAAGGGATTCAATAGGCAACATTCCATTGTTGATGAAAATGTGCCCATGTTGAGAATTAAAAACCTTTCTTACACCTTTCTTACAGCATAACTGTTATTAACAAGCTTCTGAATAAAGAGTTGGTGTGACCTGATTACACTGTGATGCTCAAAAGTAAATCATTGAGATATTGATTCTTAAAATTCTTATTTTACTATGTCATTGTTGTCTTTTAAGAAGTTCTTTTTAATATGGTAAAGTACAATTAGTGTAGTGGATCTATTTAGTTTATTTAATTGGTGGAAGTTTCTTGAAAATATAGTTGAAGTATTTTCAACGTATTGACTTTGTCTTGCTTTGTCTTGTGAGATATTCAAGTCATATTGGCAGACATTTCAGAATCGGCCATCATATACACATTTTAATGTTATCAATAGCCCTCTCACAGTGATACTGGTAAAAAAAAAATCTGGAAAATTTCCAAAACAACTTTATCAGTAAATACACATACAAGGATGTTCCAGAATTTTTCTGGAAAAGACCATTCACACATCCTTTCCAAAATACTGGTCAATTCTGACATCATTAACTAGAAATGGCCTCTAAATGGCTGCGCTTGCATTTGTAAACGTAAAAGTGGTCGGGCTTTTGTTGATGATTTCACTTTTATTTAAAGCTTTAGCATTCATGTAGCTGCTTTTGTCCAAGAGACGTCCAAAGGCAGAAGCAAGAACCACAGCTAAATGTTTACACGTTTGCAACATTACAAATTCTTTGGATGAATAAGTATTGTGAACAACTTTGATGAAAACATATGGTGGAACACTTTCGCATGTCGAGATGTACATAATGTGTATTTGTTGGTGCTCACCACATGTTCTGATTGGCTGGAGTACACGTCTCACGTCAGCGCGTACTTACGGAACAAATATACCAGTATTTTCAAAAAGGGCCTGTTCACACATGATCCCTTAGCAGAAAATTGCCAGTAATTTTCAGGAAAAGTCTATATGTTTAAAAGGGGGTATTATCAGCTTGACTGATTATCAGCCTAAAAATAAATTATCAAATTATACATAATTTTTGAATAAAAGCTGCTGTCCAATATATATTTTGGCGTGTGAGATCAGGCTCTATAGGATTTTATTTACTAGCCTAAAGCACAGGTTTTCAGTTATTGATATTGGCCAAAATGTCCATACAGTGTTTACATCAATTGAATGTGTCTGGTCAATGGCATGACCCATGGAATCCTCAGCATGACCGAGGGATAAAGAAAAGGTTGAAAAACACAGAATACCCTGGGCCTAGATAATTCTGGACTCTGAATAGTGGTGTGGAGGCTGGACATCCTTGGGAATAAAAGATTTCTCTTATTGCATAAGGTGATGAATTCTCTTGTGTAGATCCACAGGCATTGACGGCTATACTTCAATGAACTATAATCAGAGAAGAGTTAGGACACAGTTTAGAATAGACAGCACAAAGAAACTGTGTGGGTGAGGTTAGCGTACTTTCAGTGAGGCTATAAGCACTATACCCTTTATATTGTCACAGAAACTTTGAGTCTGCGAGGGTATTATCCATCCAGACAGATCATAAGCAAGCACAGTTCTGGAAGATGACTGTAAATTAACGCTCATTTGAAAATGTATGCAAATGTATGCAGATTTTTCCAGCACCTCGCTCCTTTTGTTTTTAAACCTTTGCTCTTCAAATACTGCAGGCAGACAACAGCACGCAACTTAAAATTCATGCAGCACAAGTGGTTCAGCATTGGCCTTTCCAGGAAAACCTTTCACTTCGCTTCAGCAGATTCAGCTTTGGCTGCAGCCAGGATGACTTGACATTTGTCACCCAGGTGTGGATTTTACACTCTTTCAAGAGAGATTATTCCTCTGTCACTCACAGTGGCGTTGTGCCATAATCCGCAGCCGCGAGTTGACTGACATCAACATTCTTCTACTGTTATTTGGTTGCATGATTGCACGCAGCTAATGCATGACGGATCGTGTAAGAAGTGGGATTGTGGAGGCTCTGGTGTCTCTTCAACAAAAGATGAAAGACTTCTTCTACTGTGATCCCTCAGGGATGGTCTCAAAGGTCGTATCCTCGGCGGCCTCTGGGCTAAAGGGTCAAGAAAGCAATCATGATTATTGATGACAAATTACTAGTTTCGTTAAAGCCGATGCTTTCAAGCTCGTCTCCTCACGTCCATCAATGCCTGCTTCAATCGCTCCATCGGTTTCTCTCCCATTCCCATCACCAGACTTGCAGCTGTTCTACCATGTGATTGACAAGTGGCCAAAGAGAGAGAGGGAGTAGCTGAGAAAAGAAAAGAAATGTGTGAGCACTAGCCCGTGCATATGAAACCCACTCACAAGCCTTTGGGTTTTTCATCGAGTGCAGGCAGCATGAAAGCTCATCCACGCCTACGGTCCAAACTCGCAGCTAATAAGCAGCCCTTCTGAGCTCGACTCGCACTGTCCCCGCTGAGCAAATCGATCAGAACGCGGCCCTTCTCCTACTATGCAAGTGATGGTAGCAAGTATTTACATAGAGCGAAAGAGAGCCCTATTCCTCCTCTTTTGTCCTACGCTTAAAAAGAAAGACTGGCTCTCAAACATATGGCCCAAACCCCAAGAGTTGAACCAAACTAAGTCAGGACAAAAAGCTGGGACACTCCCTCACATGCTGCTCCGAGCACTCACAAAAGAGGGCCATGAAAACAAAGAATATACCTGTGAAAGTAAATAAGATACTTAAATCCTGAAGCTGAACAGGAGATTTGTACCATCTGCAGCACACATGCTTCCAAGGCCTGCAACAAAGGACAATTTGTGTAGGAGAGGATTCAGTCCAGGGATCAAGATAACCAAGCTAAACCACAAGCGTTTTGGAGGTGAAATTAAAGAGTGGACGAGATAAGAGACCAGAGTTCTTCAAGCCAGTCAACTGTGCCTGTAGTAAGCAACTGGACTCCATATTGAAGCGCTGGCCAGGAAGAGTGACTGTATTTGCAAATGCACTTTGAGCAACCAAGACTGCACAAAATGTAACTATTTTTCATTGGATTTCAGTTAATGTAAGGCAACAATTCCTCTCTACAGACCACACAAATGTCTGTCGGAAATCATAACACTCCACTCTCTGCACAGGACTTGCTCAGATGTCACTCCTCACCTTTAAGCAATATGTTCAACCAAGTAATGTTGCTTGATTTTGAGTGACAGTTCTATTTTATACCTGTTAATTTCATAACAATCACCTAATACTAAACAGAAGTTCAAATAGCCCAGTATAACCTTTCCATCAAGCCTGTTTGTTTAAGATTTCAAGTTTAAAAAGGCTTTCCCCTGTAATTTCACATACTGAAGATCAAATAACTCCATTAAACTAGTTGTCTACTACAGACTCAACTTTCAATTATTAAAACTGTTTACTCCCTCAATTAAAAAAACAGTTCAGAATTAATAAAAGACGTTTTGCTTGTTTTGTTTGACACAAATATCCTCATACACTCAGAAATAGAGGTACGAGAGCAGTCACATAAGCAGTACATTTTCAAAAGATACATATTTGTAGCTGAAGGGTCCATTTTGGTACCTCAAAGGTACATTTTAGGTGCATTTGGCTACTAATATGTACCTCAAGGTACTACTTATAGGTACAAATATGCATCTTTTGAAAAGGTACTGCCCCAGTGACAGCTCCTGTACCTTTATTTCTTAGGGCGTATGACCCCATGTGAGTTTATTTTAGTCAAATTGAAAATCTAAAAATAAAAGAGAATTTAAACACACAAAAAAAATGTACTATCATTGCTTGTGCTAACAGAGTTCCTCAACAAGACGGCAACCCAACTTCAGCATTCTTATTTGCGACTACTGGAAAGTTGACAAGTTTCGTGCAGATTGCAAACCAGCAGACTCAATGGCAACGGAAGAGATTACATCATGCCACATCCTAAATGACTGGTAGTAGGTGGATAGTTTCCAGAGGAAGGAGATGAGACCTGAAGAGGAGGAAGAAAAAATATAGTTCAGGGGTGCTGGGGTGTAATCACTAGCTCCCAGACCCCAACTGAATGCACGTCAGCTTTAGTTCCGCAAACTTCAGACCACATCTGTCAAAAAAAAAGAAAAAGGGAAAAAAAAAAAAAAAAAAAAGTTATCCCTCCATGTCACGCTCGATCAGAGCCCTGAAATTTGCTCATTCTCCTCAGCTAATGAAACCAGCTCTCTTCCACACCCCTCCCCGCATCAGACTCTCTCAGTCTGAGTAGAGCAGGCATGCGGGCTGCCGTGTTCATTACCAGAACACAGGAGTCGCCACAAAGGCCGCCATGCTGAGGACACAATGGGATGTGGAGGAAGCCAGGCTTGCCCAGAGTCAGGGCTGTGTGCAATTTTACTCTATTATCCCTACGCCCGTAGCCACAGGGGCGATGCAGTCCTCTCTTTGATTCCTCTCCATCCCCCCTCCAACTTTCCATCTCCTTCATTCCCCAAGAAAGACACAGCTGTCCCTTCTTTCTCTACTCTCAGATGTATTAACACCTACAGAGATAAGGCGGATGAGGGATGGGGGGGCGACCGTTCGGTGATGATCCAGGCATGCAGCGCACTGCACGTGAACAACAAGCTGTTACCATAGAGAAATCTGCGACCGACGCTGGCTGTGCGAAGAACGACTTAACCTGAGCGCTCGGGATAGATAGGCTGATCTGAAGTGCAAAGAGCAGTAGGACAGGGATTGACTTAATTGATTAGGTGATCTTGAGAACAATAGCCCAGACTGATCTTTCTACTGCAGAAGAGACTCGTTCTAAGCACTTTTGATGGATCTGGCATTGATCTGATTGATCAGAAATGACAGGTGAGAGGGTCAATTGAGTGTTCAATGAATATTTAATCATGCCTCTGTATTGTTTTGGCCAGAAGGACAGAACTGCAGTTAAGGAGAGATCGATGTTCCTAAGATCGCTGAGGGCTAAGCTGAGTGTCGAACAAAAGCCACCGTCTTACAAATTTATATGACCTTCAATATTTCGCTGCTGAAACCTAAAGTGTTTTACTCATAAGCCCTTCATTTAATCCGGCCACTTTCTTCTGTGACCTGCATTTTAAGGTCTTCATCCACACCCTGCAACAAACCAGAATCACTACTATTACTGCCATCAGACCTCAAATAAAATTATTCCCTATGGCCTCCTGGGTGCAAAAGAAAAGATTTGCTCTGTCATTATCAGGGGAGAATAAGCCCAGCAGCTCCCCTGCTTTGAGATGTGGTTTAACCCAAGGCCTAACAATAGATTCAGGAGAAAGCAGAGACTTAAGTCACTAAAAGGGAGACGACGAGGACAACAGAACCCCTCTAAATCCATCTTCAGCACAACACCGGTGGGCATGTTTGTCTACTAAATGAATTTTGAGCTTTTCCCAGGGCTGGGGGTGGCACTAACCAGTTTGGAACAAAGAATAATAATAAAAAAAATTTAAAACACTTCAAATAATACAAACGTATTGGAATAATTAAATAAACTAAAAATAACCAACCAAGTGATGCAACAAGTTTCCAGAAAGACGTAACTTCTAACTTTATGCGGAAGGGGTCAAATAAAATAAAAACAATATAAATTGTATTAATATATTAAATAATGAAAACAACAAAACTAATATTAAGAACAATATTGTAACTGAAAATGATCATGTATTTTTTCTTGTTTGTTTAATTATTATTTTATTTATTTATAGCCACATCAGGAAATTCTCACAGCAAGACCAAAGCAGATACTAACATATTACATAATATTAATGATGCTACTACTACTACTTAAACTACTTACTAGTAACTACTACTACTAAACTCTTTTACTTGGTAGAACCGGTGCCCCCAAGTTGTTAAATTATTGTTATTTTGTTTATTTATTGCCACATCAGGAAATTCTCATGGCAAGATCAAAGCAGATACTAACATTTTACATGACATTAAATGATGCTTCTACTACTACTACTACTACTACTACTACTACTACTTACCTATTTTACTTGGTAGAACCGGTGCTCCCAACATGTTTAATTATTATTTTGTTTATTTATTGCCACATTAGGAAATTATCACAGCAAAATCAAAGCAGATACCAACTTATTAAATAATATTAATGATGCTTCTACTACTACTTCTACTACTACTACTACTACTACTACTACTACTACTACTACTACTACTACTACTACTACTCTTTAGAACTGGTGCTCCCAACTTATTCAATTTTGGTGGGTGCTCCTAAATTGAGCGCCACTGCAAACTGTATATAAATAGATTTATAGTATTTGAAAGCAATATCAATCAGGACTTACAAAAACCAGAAAAAAATAAACTATCTAATTCTGTAGTTACTTATTTATATTTGCGTAATAATTCTAAAATGAATGTTTAATAATTATCGAATGACAACAATACTAACAACAAATTCCATTTCTCATTATCATGCTGCCTTGAATGTGCTTAAATGGGAGTTATCTCTTATAAAAAGTCGTACTGTTACATTATTAAAAATAAATGTTTTGCAGCAAATAAAAATGCAATGCAGTATAGAAAATACTTTTTGCTCTATTGTTTTTATATGTAAATTTAATAAACAAAAAATATGCTACAAAATGTAAACGTAGGATTATAATAAATCACTCAATTTAAAACGCTTCACGTTTTCACAATTGATTATGATTTTTTGATTGTGTCTGTCTTGTGATATGCATTTTTTTGTAATATGTAACTCTGTCCTATGCTGTCTGCCTTAACCTAGACTCCCTGGTTTGATTATGATTATTAGAACTAATAAAAACAGTAGTAGTAGTAGTAGTAGTAGTAGTAGTAGCAGCAGCAATCAACTTACAAATTAACTGTTTACAAATTAAAAAGTTAAGAAAAAAAAATTCTCCTTGCATATATCCTCAAATGATGTTGATGCACACACATATAAACTAAGGCTGAATGTCTGAACAGGCTCAAACTGCTCCACTCAAAGACTGTTTGAGACATCACCTAGATTATATCACTGATATCCATTTTCAGAAGGGGCCATTGCTTGGTCTACAGGGACAGTGAGACGGCGGTGAGGGGGGCCAGGACTGCACAGATAAGAATCGCTTTTGTCTCGGAGTGATGACCTTAGTCTGTGGGTCAGCTTGAAGGGGAAAGACTAGTGTGAGAGAGATTTCTCGTGTGAGGAGTGTGTTGTGAAGAGAGCTGTGGTGTTCTGGGGAGCGGTTTCAGGTTGCCACCAGGAGTAGAAGGGGCTGGTGTTAATTGGAAACTTGAAGGTCCTTTGTAAATCATTTCTCTGGGCTACGCCTCTTCCCCAGGTTCATCCACCCTTGACGACAGGAGGGCGACACCTGCCCCCCATAACAGCTGCCGGAGAGGCTAATCGAGACTTGAGCTCTGTAGGCTCAGGTATTGTGTCGTATAAAAGTTTCACACACAAGAAAAGACCCCAGAATGGGCTCTATAGAACCAAAAAGAGCTGAAGGTACTGAAGAAAATAAAGACAGGTAGAGTCGACTTGAGGTAGAACTTGCTTAAATGTACATTTAATACACAGTTGAAGGCAGAACTATTACCCTTTGTGAAATTGATTCTTTTTCAAATATTTCCAAAGTGCTGTTTAATGAAGAGAAGTCTTTTCCAGCACATTTTTTTAAACAGAATTATTTTGAAAACTAATGTCTAATAACCAATTTTTTTCGTCTGTGCTATAATGATTGCTTTGCTAGCTATTTTGCGAGATACTAAATAGGGATGCTTATAATGACTTACCGTTGTCCGAAAGGATGCTATTAACTGATTAATGGTATCAAAAATTTTTATTATTTTATATTATCTTATTTATTATATAGAATATTGCTGGTTACAGTTTGACACTGACGAGTTGTAGCCAAACCAGCGCTGATTGCCGCTGTCCTGGATCAAAGTCATAAAAACCTCAGTTTATTTGCACAATTGGAGAAAGAAGCCTCAAAAAAATTAACCTTTTTTGAAATGTGTGTGCTTTAGAAACAAGCCGGCCACAAATCGGAGCATCAGGCTTTTCTCTCCATCAAAACACGCTTCGGCACCACTCAATCAAAACAAATAGGCTATAGCTGTGACAATTTAAAATGTACCAACCAACCAAACTTTTTTCTTTTTGGAAAATTACAGTTATCAAAAGTTCTTATAAAATATCATGACAAGGAAAAACAGCCTATGCTGGTTCTTAAAAAGGATTCAGTCAGTGTTTTCATTTTGTAAATCCAAATTTGTCATTTCTTTTATTCTTTATTTTTTTCATTGCTGTTGGAAACACTGGATTAAGATGTTCTGTTAATAATCTGTTTGCATGTTAAAATCAGCATTTTAAAATGCAATATTTAATGTGTCAAACAAAAAAGATGTAAAAAATTTTTTAGTAAATAATACTTTAATATTAATCTGGCCAGTTAATGGTTAATATTCAGTTATTGAATGGCGGTTGTCAGTTAGCAAAATTAACTTAAATTAGCATCCCAAATACTAAAGATAGTATTCAGTTTAAAGTGTAATTTATTGGCTTAACTTGTTATTGTTAAACAAGTTATTGGACGAGGTTTGACATTAACGAATCCAAAAAAAAAACATTCACCTTAAAAAGTATTTTAAGAACATGTTTATTTCAGCCAAACTAAAAGAAATAAGACTTTCTACAGAAGAAAAATAAAATTTTCTTGCTCCGTTAAACATCACTTGGGAAATATTAGAAAAAGAATGAAAATGTCCCAGAAAGGCTAATCCTTTTGCCTTCAATTGTACCGCAGCTATTTTGAAGACACTACATAATGATATGTACCCTAAAAATATCTCCCACATGTGAAACAGACTAGTAAGGGATAGTGTATGCAGACTAATAAACACACAGTCCACTCGTGCCTCCACACCAGGGCTCATGGAGAGCCATAACTGAGGTTGGAGTGAAAGTGAAGGTCATGAAAGCAGCGTTGGCACAGAAATAGTTATTACTGCTTGGCAATCTCCTTTACTTCTGCCATTTATAAGCACAAGAGTGAAGGAAATGCTCATTTTTACTCTCCAGCTTTGCGGAATAAAAAAAAAAAAAACACATAGGTGGTCTGTGAAATAAAAGTCATGACATTTAATCTCACATTGCTGTGTTTAATACTACATTTAAGCCTCTTCCAGCTATCGTAATGGACGTTTCTGAAAAAAACACAAGCAAACGCAGAGTAAAAAGTGAGTAATAAGAGCCTATAAGTGGCTGTTAAAATCAACTAGGCAGGATTGGTGCTCCATTTTGAGGGAGAGGGGATATTCCTCAGTGCCTGGGACTGCTCATTTATAAAATATGCAGGCTTGGCCGTGGCAACGCTGTAAACTGCCCGTTTGCTCGTTTAACAATGTCTGGGGAGAGAAGCTATCAGGTATTCATCTTCCGCCTCGCGCTCTTTTTTTTTTTTTTTTCACAGGGCCCAGGCTCCAAAGACAAGCCTAGCAGTCATAAATGCATATATGAATGAATAAAATCTCCAGTCAGTCAACACCTCTTCCTGCAAATGGCAATTTATCCGTGAGAAATGTCTTTTGAAGTCAGGGCTGCCTGTGTAACGCAGACGCACTCGGTGGCGGTGAGTGCTGGTATAAATCAGCTCAACTTCAGCCACAGTGGAGCGGGGTGCGTTCTGGTTCACAAATGAAAACTTTGCCCGAGTTTGGATGGATGGCCAAATCTTATTTTGTTTGTCTACAGAGTAATAAAATGCAGAGGAAAAGGTCAAATTCGAGAATAGTCTCACTATTTCAATTGTTTTGCCTATTGTACCATATATACATAATTGAATAACAAGCTTGAACGTGAACGATATAGAATTTGCCAAATATTGAAAGAATAAAAGTTTATTTACAAACAAATCACAATCTGTAGTATTTGTAAATAATGAACTTTAATAAAGATGCGTATTTCGATGCGTGTCTGCAGGAATGAATGACAGTTTTATTGATGTTTTCAGCATCTGCATTTTGGTCTCATTATAAACACAAAGCTGAAGGACTCAAGGTCTTTGCACATTGAAGTCCAAATTTTTCATACGCATTTTTTTTTTTATACCTATACAGACATTATAATAGACACGACAACATTGACGTATCAGAGCAACAGACCTAAGCAGACCATGAGGTGATTTTAATGTCCATGAGTACGTCAAATTGGCTGGACATGCCCTGGCCTGAACATTAGGAGATATATTAGGAGTTATTAGTAGGAATATTAGGGGAAAAATAAATATATTTAAGCTTTTATGAAGTCAAACAATTTGGACAATGCTTAAACTAAATTTAAGACCTCTAAAAAAACGCGATTAATACTTTAATACCTTTTAAAGGCCTTAATTTTCTCATAATTCATTCATCAACATTTAATACTTTAAGACCCCCCGAACACCCTGTACACATATCTAAAATGCTGTCATTCAAGCTTGCTTTGAACTTGAAAAAGAGAAGCAGATTTTATCAGTGGGTGCACATGGCTCCTGAATAGTAAAAAAGCAAGAAAGTAATAGTGGATTTCTTTTTTACTTTTAACCCATTGAAACAAAACTGTGTATAACAGTGTCACAATAAATAAAATCTTTGTTAAAAATGAAATTATGTTTTGTTCAAGTGTTAACATTAACTATTTAACTATTTATGTGATGTAGGTAAATGGTGTTTTAATCCCGATACCACCGCTAGCATTTCTAACCTGTGTGAAGCACTGGATTAACAGGACATTTGATTCGTAAACTGAATCTATAGTGAGAGAAAAATGTAAAACAGAATCCACTACATTTAAAGCATGAAAAAAATATTAATCTTGTAGAGAAAAAAAAATGGATTTCATAGAAAACACGTGACCAATATATTTGAATTACACCTCTGTTCACTAGTTAGCAAAGATTTTAATCAAGAGAGCTGAATTAATACCAGAACAATCTCCTTGACACTTCATTTACATTATTTCATTATATGCTCAGTCACACAGTAAAATCCCCCAACTACAGTATTTTCAACAACGTTTGCCCCCAAAAAACCCAGCCAACGGCACAAATTAAAAATGTAAAAAAGCAAGGCACGAAATGAAATGCTATCCATCATGCCTTTTTCAAAAAAACAACCTAATCAGAGGGTAACATTCAGGGTAATCTGTTAACCGCTAATTATAATCAGAGCATTTCCATAATGAAAACCAGACCTAACCGCTTACACCGACAAAAGCAAAGTCTCTCGGACTGTGCTCAAATAGTCCATGAGCACGTATGTTTAGGAAAGGAGGTGATGGGAATGAGAAGAACCATGAAAAAAAAACCTGGATAGTCAAATTACTGATTTCCGCTGACGGTGAAACAACCACAACAATATCGCCTTCAATTAACCGTCCATGGTCAAGTGAGGAGAACGTGTGGTGCCATTAAGAAATAACCTTGTGGTTGTTTGGCAGCAAGTGGGCCACTTGAAGGATAAGCATCAGATCTTGGACCACTCCATTAAACCTCAAAACATTTCATTAACAGCCACTCCAGCTCCTGCTCAGATCCTCACTATAGGTGCACTTATCCCAAATCACTGCTTTTTTCAATTGGATTCAGACGTGTATCAGATGTTTGGAGAAGTGCTTGAACTGCCGGAAAGTGTGTGACACGAGATGCGTTTGGTAAGGAGAATTGAAGGACACTGTACACATCTCAAACATTTTGATCATCTCACCCTTACATGTTCTTTATCTCCCATTTTTAGCTCCATGCAGGACACGCTGCTGTAGGCTTTTTATGAAGATTAATACCCTCCCGTCTTTGGCTTTCTGATTTTCCTATCTACTATTTCTTTGAAAACCCATTACCGAACAGCTAAAAGCGCATCCTTCACGCCCACAACCACCCCCCCCAAAACAGAAGTCATGCAACTAGACAGACAACGTTTCTTGAGGGGAGAAAAAAAAAGGAAAGGAGAAAGGCTGCATTTATTAAGGCCTGACAAGGAATACATGAATAGATAAGTGGAAATCGGGTCTTCATCTTTAGAAACGGGAGCTCAAAGGGGGGCATGTTGATTTTCCTGCATTACCTGTCTTAGCTGTCACAGACTCTCATGATGCCCTTGTGTAAGGAGAGAAGTAAAGGCTGCTTGATGAATCACTTGGCTGATGCTAATCTGAGTAAGCTGAATGCATAAGCATACAGTGATGTGACCTGGTGTTAGCCTGTGGATCAGGGTGTTCGTGTAGAGATGGCTATCTAGCAGTAATGCTAGTTATAAAAAAAAAAAGTGTCAAATGATGTATCTATATCTGGTATATAGGGCTGCACGATAAAATCTGTTTCTGTATTTGACCAAACACCATTGTCAATAAAAAATAAAAAAATAAAAGTTTGGTACAAAGTTTTGGTAAGAAGCGCTATAATTTCATTAAAATGTGTAAGGAATGTCAATAAGCTAAGGGTCTACGTTTGTCATTTCCAATTGAGGTGGGCGACTTGCATAACGCTCGCATGGAAATGACACACACATAACATTTTCCAGCCGCACCTAGTTTAAAACATCAACTTTTCCATATGCCACAAGCGCACTGCAATTCATGCAAGTAGAACTAACCAATCTGCTTCACACTTTGTATGGAATATACACATTTCAGTAATAACGGTAGACTAATTACCTTAGACAAACAGCACATCCAAACACTGTAATGCTTTTTACTTTTCTAAATAAACTTGCAGAGCTGCAGCAATGGTTTGTTATATATATATATATATATATATATATATATATATATATATATATATATATATATATATATATATATATATATATATATATATATATATATATATATATATATATATATATGTTTGTGTGTGTGTGTGTGTGTGTGTGTGTGTGTGTGTGTGTGTGTGTGTGTGTGTGTGTGTGTCATTGTAAAAAAAATTATTTCAAAAATATTACAATAAAAACAATACAAAAATCTTAAAGAACTACATTTTAATTTTAGCATTTAATTTTTGGAAATGTATAATCAGTAGTGTTTAAGAATGTGCCACCAATGTTGAATACATGCACAAATAGAAAGACTGAGATTTCTGAGGTCTCATTCAATTGAAAAAAAATGTCTTTAGTGTTTGGATTTTTTTCTCAAATATTTGGATGAACAAACCAGTCACTCAACCTCTTTGGAGTCTTCAGAGACTTAAATTATCTATTTAATTTATTTGTATTTCTTTTTTTTTTTTCATCGGATTCGTTATGGGATGTGTCCAGGACATTGCTGAGTATAAAGTGTGTGTGTGTTTCTCTGTGGTTGTTCTTGAAAAAAATTCAATAAAATATAATTATTTTAAAAAAATAATAAATAAACAAAGATGCAAAAAAAAAAAGTTCTTTTTTTTTGTCATTTTTAGAATAAACGTGCACTGCAGCTCCTAATCCATTTTAGCCAGCTGGCGAGAAACTTTGGCTAAAGCCTTTTTTCTAATCACATTTGGCACATGGCAAGTGTTCATTTTGGACCCTATGTGCAGTCACAGGCATGCATATACTGGCAATTCTATAATAAATTTGAGCTTCAATTTAATCTGATTTCAGAACTGAAATGCGGCCGTCCTACTTAACTAAATAACACAGTCTAGCTATACAAAGAAGAAGAAAAAAAAATAGTCCTCATTTCAATCTTAGCTAGACTTCCAACAGCAGCCGTCACACAGGCTGGAAAACCATAAGGGAAACAACAGCAAAGGGCCTTCAAAATAAAAATCTAAACTTAAAAAGGAATTCACTTCCACACTGTATCCAAATTCAGTTGGCAAACAGTAACAGCAGTCTGTTGGTCCATGTTAAAATTGCACAGCAGAACACTGTAATTGAAATAGCAGCTGGTGTTTATGAGTTTGTGAGGTTTGACTGTAGGAACTGAAAGACTGATAGTCAACAGGGAACAGTCCTGTCTGCTTCTGACCTACAGCCATCCACCATTTTGTTTGGTTTGTGCTTTTTTTAACACCTCCGTAGGGCCAAGCACCGGCCCGGGCCAAGTGCTCGATTTACAGCAAATGACAGCTTCTATATCAGAGATGACAGGCAGGTCTGCTGCTGTGCCTGACATTGATGAGACTCTGGAGACAAGGCAGTGTGATGGTGTCAGTCAATTCCATTCAGAAATCCTCGCTGCAATGCACTCGGCATTACAAACCCTTGGAGAAAGCCGATGTGCCTCTCTTTTCCAGAGAGATTGCTTCTCCTCAAAGCGTGATTGTGGCAGCTTTAGGAGAACATGTCATATTTCTGAAACTTTAGACTGTGTTTTGGGTCTAAATGTTTAAAATAGTTGTTTTGTTGTTTTAGAGAAGAGAAACTGTGCATGAAATGTGATAATAATAGCCTATGTCAGAGAAGTTATTGTGGTTGTAAATTGGAACTGATGTGCTCTTGAAGGGATGCATTGGAGAGAGAAATAAACTGACCTGGATGTAATTTAATTTACAGTTGTACCAGGATGCTTTTTACCAATTGAAAAAGTTCATTGTCAAACCAAAGGCATTATTGCAGAAAATATAAGCAGAGTAGAGTACTCTTTCAGTGAGGTTTCATGGGAAATGTCTGCAATTTTCTGTAATGGCAGGGTCAAAGTTTGTGTGGTAGTTTAAGAAGTTCACTATGGCAATATGAAAGCATTGACTATTCAAATATAAAATAAAGCTATGTAAAAAGACGTTGAGGCTTCAAGATCTCCTGCAAAGAGTTTTAGCAGAGTAATAAATCAAATGGCGATGAAATGAAGATGCTAACATCCAGGTTGTTAAAAGATCTGTCTATATCTCCAGCCTGCACAGTCTCTGAATCTGTAGCAAAATCAAGACCGAAAACCATGTGTTGACATGTGTTGAGTTTGACTCATGTCCATGTATCAGTTCAGTATGTTTCAATTAACAAATAAATTTTCATCATCACCCAAATGTTCATGGAAGACTCTTTTACTTTTAAATAAAAATAATATATTTTTAATACCGCACAAGGAGTAACAGTTTATACACCAGGATATTAAGCGAAGGTTACATTTTTATTAACTTGATTACTAAAAAAAAAACATCTAAAATTGAGCTGAAATAATTTAACAACTGCAAATTTTATTAAAATTTTATTTATTTTATTAAGGGAATTCCAATAAACTGAAAAAGTAGTAATAATAATCATGATCATAATAACAAAAACACTTAAAACTCTTTAAATTGTTTAACATTGACATAAACATAATATAATACTAATATATTTATATAATTCATTAGATAATGTTAATGTATTCATATCATTCATATCACTTTTATATCAGTTCCGCATTTACTAATGCATTATAAAAAACAAAATTCATTCTCGTTAATGCAGTGAGTTGAAGTGAACTAACAATGAACAACTGTATTTTCGCTAACACAAACAAATACTACAAAAAAAAATATTGTTCATTGTTTGCTCATATTAGTAAATCCATTAACTAGCATTAACTAATATAACCTTATTGTAAAAATATGATTACCAATATTAATATACCATTAATACAATTTGTTACTGCTATTAAGAATTACTAAATTAACAACACTTTTACAAATTTTAAATGAATCATATTTTCTATCATTATCAAAATATTAGGTCAATTTCAGATTACCTCCACATCCACCTTGGCACAATAAGTGGGCCTCTTAAGTCATTCTGTTACTGTGCTGTTACACATTTTCATGTGGCTCTGTCTGCGTCTTCAAAGCCTTCCACACTCATAAGTGAAGGCACAGTGTGGCATTAAAAAAAAGAAAAGAGAACCTTAAGCAAATTATTCCATGTTTACCCCTTGCTGCTAACTGACGCTGCAAAAAAGCTAACCTGACAGAGGCTTCCCATGATAGGCCTGCTTTTAGCCGGTGTAAATTACTCACAGGAATTTTTTCCCCCTTCTTCTTGATCTCACGTTGCTGTCTATTCGCTACCAATGCATCACAGCTTCGCTTTCAATTAAACAGTCCACTCGGCAGCCCTTCGGCCACTGTCATCACTTAGAGGCTCGCATTGAGGCCTCATTCTTGCGCCGTACGGATGTAAAAAGCGAGTGCTCGGAGCAAGGTTCCTTGTAAAGAGCAATGTGGAGGCGTAGGCACAAATGGGGTGAGAGTGGAGAACAGAAATAAGACAAGACAAGTAATGCTTCATAGACGCGTCAAGACGACTGGCCGGCAGTTAGTAGCCTTGTCACTTCCTCTTAAATCATCCACCTGCGTAAACGTAAAACTGTGTTAATTAATCATTACAGTAAACCATTTTAGTCAGCATATGCACCTGTTAAGTTATGCATGATATTAGACTCTTGTCCGCTCCACAAAACATTCAATTAAGTTCTCCTGACTGGAAATGACGTCTTCGTTTTGCCACGCTTGTTTCTGCTATTTGCTGTGACTGCTGGTGCAATTCTGAGAATAGCACTATAAATACATTTTCCCTATGAGGCAAAGACACCTTGTCTGCTTGTTTGTCAGAGCAACAGAATCCATGATGAAGAAGAAGAAAAAAAAAGGCAGCAAACGACAAAGACATTTATTCGGTCGCTTTCTTTCCACCCCTCCTTTTTTTCACTCTCACATTAAAACGGCGAATGACATTCTTTCAAATCAATCAACACCTGCTTGCCGGAAGGACTGTTGGGAAAGCAAGAGAGACAGAGAATAGGAGTGAGAGAGAGAGAGAGAGTGAAAGTAAGAGAGAGGGGAGCGTGCGTTAAGGAATGTGCAAGTCTGCTCGCTGTTTCATTAGAGTTGAGACATTTGAGAGTATCTGTTGGGTTGTTAAGAATGAAGCCTCTGATGTTTCATGGCATGTTTAACTCAGGAGATGACTGGAGATAATTAGCGGCGTGACATTCAGTCTTAGCTACGGAGATGAAAAGCTTCGAGCTAAACAAAGCCAGAAAGCTTAGGATTAAAAATACGAGATAAGTTGGTCATTGTGTGATTGGTGAAGCTGATGCCTTAATTTATTGTTAAGTTACTAAACACAAACACTTCTATTTGATTTGCCTCAGGTTCTGATCAGCTTATAAAAAGTTCATTTTGTAATATTCACAGACCAAATGTTGACATTTTACTGCCATTAAAATGCAAAATCAACAGTGAAGCAGCACCTGACAACTTAGCCAGGGGGGCACCCATCTAAGCCAGGGGGGTCCACACTCAGTTCTGGAGGGTCAGTGTCCCTAATCAAACCCTAATCAAACACACCTGAACAAGCAAATCAATCTCTTACTAGGTATGTTAGAAACTTTCAAGCAGGTGTTTTGAAGCAAGTTGGAGCTAAGATCAGCAGGACACCAGCCCTCCAGGACCAACTTTGGACACCCCTGATCTAAGTGGATACAACACACTGGTGGTGTGTGGAGAGACCTAGCCTAAAGCACTTTGTGTATGGCCATGAAAAAAATGTGCTTCATAAATACACATTACTCATTCATTCATTTTCTTTTCGACTTAGTTCTTGTATCAATATAGGGTCGCCACAGCGGAATGAACCGCCAACTTATCCAGCATTTGTTTTACACACTCATACACTACAGACAATTTAGCCTTCCCAATTCAGCTGTACCGCATGTCTTTGGACTGTGGGGGAAACCGGAACACCTCGAAGAAACCAATGCGAAAGCAGGGAGAAGACTAACTCCAAACAGAATCGCCAACTGACCCAGCCGAGGCTCAAACCAGCGACCTTCTTGCTGCGAGGCGACAGCTCTTTTCCCCCATCTTCGTTTTATACGTCATTTAAAAAAAAAAGTATAAAAGTTTGTGGCACACAAAGGAATATATATATATATCATAAATTTAGGGGTCAAACAAGACTGGAACCAAAGATTTGCATTCTAGGGGGAAAATGTTTCTCTAAAATATCTTTTTTTTTTATGTACATAAAACATTTTTATTGCTAATGTGGCTATATGCGACTTCTGAAATGACACCTTCTGAAACAATAATATCAAATTTATTTCCCCATTAAATGCTTAGTTAATATTAAGAATTAATTGTCAAAACCTATCAATATTTTTTTAAGATGAGGATGAGATGAGGGTGTAAAAAGTTTTAATCTATTAGGATAATCTTCATCTGATCTGATTAAAGGCTCTTTGCTGTCCATGTCAAGTTAATTGTTTGCCCTACTGTCAGACATTGTGTCAAAACAAACAGGGCTATTAGTTTTGGCTACTGCTTACAGTGAGCTGACAGAAAACAAGACAGCAAGTGATGATTTTGCATCTTTACACAGAATTTGCATCTTCATTTGCATTTATCTCAAATAATTATCTATGATGTTGAATTTATCCTTTACATCAAGAGCTCCTCAACCTTTTTTCTTGTCTTGCATAACCTTACAGCCCCATCAGTGCGCCTCAAGCACCATCACCTACAGGATTTCATGCCGCTGTTGATCTGCATTAAAGCCAAAATACAAAAAGGGCATTTGATGTGCACTAATCTTGCCAAGTTTATAGTTTCCATCTCACCTGGTTTAAAAATAAGAATCATTAGAAATTTGCCGCAAGACTTTCACATTCCTTCATGTCATGCGGCATGTCAAAACGTGAGCAGCGGACATTTTTATAATTCTGTGGTACTAAAAAGACTTGTTCCTGTCACACTGGCAGCCTTAATCTGACGGGTGGACTTGCCAACCATGCCATCAAAGGGCAACAAAACCACATGCTGACAAGCTTTGTCGCTTATGAGGCTACGCTTAAGTCACTTATTTGGCAATTTCATCATGGTAATGGGAGCAGCTTTCATCCCATTATGTGCCGAAAAGCCTGATGAGGTTAAACAAATGCAGTTTGCGAAAGGTCGCAACTTCTGAATGATGTTTCTGAGAAACCCATCCAGCAAGAGAAATCAACAGCAATTCTGCATCTCCTCTACATGACCCTGTGTTGCAAAGACTTTACAAACATCTCACTCCTAATGAATGGATCACATGTACTTCAATCAGACAGTTCAGCTACTGGCCCCATCTTATTTAAAGCCGAGCCAATTACTGAAAGCAATACAGCCTGTTTACAAAGACCCTGCGATTAATATTAGTTCACAAAAACAGCCAATCAACCCAGGTGATAAAAATTAGACATGGAAACTGTTTAAGAGAATTCAATTATTGGATCTTGTGGCTTGCAAAAACCCGCAATTACCACTTGGAGAAGATATTAAGGCATGTGTTATCAGGGGGTTCAGAAAAGGGCCAGTCGAGAAAAGCAATAAACAGCAGAATAGTGTTTCAAGAACGCAAAATCGGCTTTGGCCATTGTATCCAAGGCAACCAATGCTGTTCCTTTAGCTTTCTCCATCTTGTCTCAAACTCCTTTGCTGCACAATGAATGTTAAATGAATGGGAGTGCGTGTGTATTCATGCATGCATCAGTAATTTGTCAATATGTACAACAATTGCCTTAAAATGATCACATAGTTAATACTTAAACTCAAAAATCCATAGATATTGTTTGGTGCTTTAAACCGTAAATAACAAACATATGTTACTTGTTGGGACTGAACAATATTTTGTTTAAGCATTGATATCACAATGTGTGTATCTGCAATATTCAAGTCGCAGAATTACATTGTTTATTAAAGATTACAAAAAAATGAAGACATTAATAAACATGTACTGCATAGAAGACTTCATCCAAGTCTATCTAAATCAGGGGTGTCAAACTCAATTCCTGGAGGGCCGCAATCCCAGAGAGTTTAGTTGCAGCCCTGCTTCAACACACCTATCTGTAGGTATCGGTTAAACTGAGCAGGGCTGCGGAGTTTGACACCAGTGGGCTAAATGAATGAAAAATTTAAAAATGGAGCTTTTCAAATCATCTGGTGAAATTATATTGACATTGCAACAAAACAAAATATCGTAATGTCAGATTTTTCAATATCGTGCAACACTATTTCATGTTATTGTTTTTTTCTCTGTTATATAACTTACTGAAAAACTTTAAGTAACAAGATCGTAAGCTTATCGTACAGCCTCCAATTTATTAAATTAAAATACATTTTAAATTAAGGTTTGGAGATTATTAGAACCTTAAAACATTTGTATAATATATATATTTTAAACCATTTTCGCAAACAAAACAAAAAAATTATTAACAACAACAACAACAACAACTTACGTTAATATTGCACTTTTCTGGACACTCAAAACGCTTAACACATTTTTTGGGGGGAAATCTCCTCATCCACCACCAGTGTGCAGCATCCACCTGGAGGAGGCAACAGCAGTCATATAGCGCCAGACTGCACACCACAAATCAGCTGATTGGTGGAGAGGAGACAGAATGAAGTCAATTGTGATATGGGGATGGTTAGGAGGCCATGATGGACAGAGACCAGTGGGCAAATTTGGCCAGAATGGAGAGGTTAAACCCCTACACTTTGTCGAAGTACATCCTGAGATTATAATGACCACAGAGTCAAGACCTTAGTTTAACGCCTCATCCAGATGACGACACTCACTGAGAAGTATAGAGTCCCGATCAATATACTGGGGCGTTAGGACTCATACAAACTGTAGGTTGAGTGCCCCATGATTGTTACACCATGAATTACACTTAAATGCCATTTAGCATAACAATAGTTTATATACAAAATCTTTTTAGACATATTTATAGCAAGACATCTTTGATGGCACATTAAAAGACAATACAACTCAATATACTAACAAATTGTCATTATAAAACTTTTTTTTTTTAAGTTATACCCAATAGCCAGTCAGACAGCCATTTTTAATCAGTTCAAGTAGATAAAAATTTAGCATGATCATTTATTGGCTTATATATTACAAGTATAAGAAATGCAGTTCAGAAATGCAAATATACGTTTTAAATTTTTATATTAATTATTACTTTACCCAAATTTGCCATTTCATTGTGCTATTTGAAACATTAAACTAGGTGCTTGCATCCAATATGCTTTCTATGTATATAATAAAACTTAGTGAATTTAATTTAATGTGGGGAAACAACATAGTGCGTCTACTCTTTGATCCATTTGAAGTTAAGAAGATAA
The DNA here is from genome assembly GCF_052040795.2 of Danio rerio. Taxonomy (NCBI): domain Eukaryota; kingdom Metazoa; phylum Chordata; class Actinopteri; order Cypriniformes; family Danionidae; genus Danio; species Danio rerio. The sequence goes on along the minus strand of NC_141033.1, from coordinate 36,359,776 downwards.
AACAAAAACTTCAAGGTTTGCATTAGAGGTTAGCAATATTCAAACACCATAATTCCACCAACTACATCAAACAGCACCTCTGTAGTTGCCAAAACACCTCCACTAGAAAAAGTCTATCATCATGTGCTTACATGCGCTTTCCGACCAGCTTTCATGCAATACTTCCTGGATATGATTACAAAGAATTATTAGTCAGAAATCACATGAAGGCTTTTGAAACCTTATCTGCCCATAACAGCATTAAACTTCAGTGTGCTAAGCCGAAAAGTGGAGTTGGCTTATGTGGCTGTGCAATGAGAACAATAATATAACTCCTGTCAAGTCAATTGAAACTCATTTCCTAACAAACGCCATTCGTCTGGCATTAGCATACAGATGAAGGAGAACGAGAGAACAGCCATAAAGCACAAATCCATTCAATTCCATCTGTTAAAGTGCAGGACAGCTACACCACCATCAAAATCAATTTCCTCGTACCACCATTTGATCTGCAATCGCGCACAGAAGCGCAGATAAAGTTACGCGCTAGCGGCAGGAAAGTGCAGGCGCGTTTCAATTTAAACATCAAGTCTAAATTCCACCCATTAATGCTGTTCAGCGTTGAGTGTTTTATAATTATGGCCTGTTAATTAAGGCTCAATTCAACTGCGTTTATCCCAGAATTCATTGCAGGCCTTGAAGGGACTTCTGTGGAAAAACAGCTCACTTTGCAAAAAGACTCTGCATAACTATAGAAGACCAAGGCAAGAGAGATCAAATATTCTCAGGCAGATTTCAAAGAAGGGAACGACTGAATGTTATGAAATGAGCACCAAACATTGGGAGAGGTCCTTTTTGGGGCAAGAAAAATCCAATTGTATCCCAGGCTTAGGGGTATTACTGCAAGGTGCAACTCTGATAAGCCCATTGGTGGTCTACATTAAGCGACATGTCTTTTACAAAGACAAAAAGAAAGCCCCTTCGCTCTGCAAACAACCTCCTTCAAAAACAGCGCATGCTTTCTGAAATCTGTATTTGTGGAGCGCTGAACGGCCCATTATGAAAATGTTCAGAGGGGCTATTACTGCAAATATTCCCACCGTGGGCATGTAACCAAGCACCTAATAAGCATTTCTGCTAAGGCACACAGTTTCCAGAGGCTTCAGCTAAAGCAGCTCAAAAGACAGACTTCAATGAACAACTCAAATAAGTAGTGTTGAGTCATAAAAAATAAAAATAAAATAACAAAATGGCAGGGAAAAAAACAGGAAGATGTGAATGTATCTGGGGAAATTTGCACTGAAGCATTGGCACAGACAAAACCAGCCAGCAGGTGGCATGAATCTAACTTCCAGAAAGAAAAATGTGTTTTTACAAACAAGACTGGGATGTTTTTGGGAGGCAACGAGTACATCCTCAGAACATCATGCATGTTCTTTTTCGCTGTTCACCAAACCACAAAATAATGATGGTATGCTTTGATTTATGCTCTAATTCGTACCTCGCCCCTATATTAACCTATTCAGCCTCTTCAAAATAGATTAAGTGTTGTTTTATTCCACCAGATAACCAACTGCATGTCTGCAACTGCCCACATGTAAAAATATACAGAACCGACAAGCTACATCCCCTCATCTTGGTAACCTGAGACTTAAAGAAATACGAGAGCCATCCGTCACAACCACGACATCCCTGGAATACAAGCAGCTATCCAAACAAGTGCTGTGGATTTGGTCAAAACAACAGAGATGAGCGCTGGCAGTTTGCATGAGAGGTCTGAGGCTTTTTCTCAGGTTGCAGCCAGGGTCAGGTTTCTCGTGGATGCACAGTGCCCCCTTTAGGCCAACATGTCAAACTGTCCAGCAGCTCCAGTGAAGATTTAAGAGACAAACTCTTTGATTTATTAGCATTTGACACACTCTGACTAAGAATGTCATTCTGTAGAGAACAGAAATATAAGACTTACACTTCGAATTTTACAACTAGTGCAAAGAAACACATAAAAATACCTTACAGAAACTACTTGGGTTCTTGCACCTTTACATTTTAAGCTTGTTTTGAAAAAATATTTAGGCTGGATTACGCTTAGAAAAACTAAAATTAAAACACCCTGAATATCAGAGCTGTTTTCAACATACACTAACTAGACTTAAGGAATATGCTTATTAGAATATGTCCTGTCAGAAACAGTATAGCAAATATTCTATTCTTTTTAACTCTTCTTTTTAATTGGCCATACTGCATTGACAAATTGCCCTCGCTAACTCCCCATCTTAAACTCGCAGAACTTTGCACAGACTTGCTCATTCAGAGAACACAGCATGGAAGAGGAAGACAGAATAATTGTTCATTTATGTGAGGACATCAAGTCAAGGTCTGACAATGCACATTCAGAAAGCTTTCTCTGCTTAAAAAAAAAAAAAAAAAAAAAAGTTAAAACATCAGACTGCACTACTTACATTTCTTTACATTTCTATTTAACATTTAGCAAAAAGCATTCAGCAAAGTCTCCCAAAGGGTCCTGAAAATACCTGAGAAAATCCCTGCTTTTGCTTTCAAAGTCAAAGGTCAAGCCACAAATCTGCAAGACCACAAGACGGGTTCGGAACTGAGGTCAATTTCATTTGCAATCAACAATGCAAATTTGGGGAGAATTGGAGATGTAGGAAAATGTGTGCATGTAGTACTGCAGAAATCCTTGAGCCTGAATCCCATCATTCTGACAGTATTAACAGGGCTTTTAAAAGGGAATTCAGTTCTGTGCTTACACACACACACACACACACACCAAAGTTATTTCACTGTTCATTAGAGCAGCAACTGCCATGGGCAGCGGTCATCGATTTTCAATCCTGATGCAACATTGCAACAATCACAAGTTTGCACATCAACTCACTTTCTACTGTCCACCCTGAACCGTGGAGCCGTATTTGAACTCTGTCAGTGTTTATGTGAGTGTTTTAAAGGGTCTATAATCAATATAAGATTGAGTGTGGAGGTCAGCAAGGCATTATATCAAAAACTGATTTTATTAAGTGCTAAAGCCTTGACCAGAAACACCAGACCAAAATGTCCATCTCACTTCACTTCTTCGTCCAGTCAAACACAAACGTTCCACCGCTCAATGCAGCAAGAGCTCTCCTACAGACACTCTTTCCCTTGCTCACATCACTGAAGAATCAATACTGCTGAAAATGACTTAGCCTTGAAGTCTTCAAATTGCCCAAGCTCTCTTGCCCTAAAACAATCACAGACATCAAAGAAAAACATCCTTGAAACAAGGACTGCCGTTACTGAACTTCTGCTAGACATGCTTTACTAGCCAAGATAAATTCAGTCCTGACCAACGTTTTTTTCCATCAAGCTTAAAGGACAACTTTTTTTTGAGTGTCATTAGTAACAGCCAGTATGGATATGCATGGTTTAAACAACGTACATTTATTGATAACAAAACACAAAGTTTGTTATAGAGTGTCATATCAACAGGTTTCTTATGATTTTGTAGGTCATGTAATTTTGAAAATTATAATGATCAATGCACGTTTTACTGTAGGTGTCCATATTTTTTTTTCTAAACAGCAAGTGCTGTTTTTTTGCAATACGTTTTTGAACATGAAAAAAATATTTAATTTTAATAGTAATTTCTTGAAAAAAAGCAATGTTCTTTTTATAAATTGTCTGTATGCGAATCAGATTCAGAATAAAATTTCACTTGAAAGGAATAAGCACATTAAATCACTCAAAACTGATGGTAAAGACATTTATAATAGCACAAACGAGTACAAATAAATATAATATTAAGAATATAAATAATGTAAAATGTGTTAAAACAGTTAAATATGCTGATCAAAGTAAAAAAAAAAATATTCAAGCAAGTAAATAACCATACTTTCACAAAATATAATTGCGCTTTTTTTTTACTGCGATTTCGATTTGATTTGCGATATAATTTTGTAGTCAAGCAACAGCTCAATTATCTGTATTGATGCTTCTTACTGCTAAACTGCAGTGAGTGTTAGTTAAAGAAACTGAAAAGATATTAACTTTCCAAAAACATTTTTTTTATTTGTTTTTAAGTATTCAAAAATGAAACGCTCATTTTTCTCTAGTCACATATAAAATAAAATGACCTTACCTTTCTGTAAACAAGTTGACCTCAAATTAGGGAGATAGTGCAGCTTATTATTATCCAAACAAAAAAATAATATTTAAAAAAATGCAGAACACTTAGCAAACTAACATGGCTAAAACAACTCTGAAATTGTACTTTGCTGTTGCTTGCTACTAGATTAAGTGCGAGTGACAATTTTTCCAGTTGACTTTAGCAAAACACTCCTCGTTTAGGTGTGGGTTGTTGTATTTCCTCATGCTATGGCAACAGTTCTAACAGATTACTTGTTTTTGTTTGATGTCTGTAACTTTGAAACCAAAATATTCCCATATTATCGATATCCTGTTTTTCTTAGATGTTATTTAGTCTATTAATACTTCCGAAGCGTCAGACGCCATCATATTAGTTCGCATTTTTCTGTTTGTTTGTTTTTTTTTATTGTGGGCTTTCCACAGTTCAGTTGCGCAATTCTGACTAGGCACAACGAAAGTGTGCTCACTCAATTGGCTAGTAAGACTGTCACACATGGACAGCAGTCACACATTTGCTCTGGGTGGGGGAAATTAATGTAGTAATGTAAGGTAATGTAATACATACATACATACACACCCACATATAATTTATATCGCAGCCTCTTGCGATTAGCTAAACGCAATATTTCAGATAGCAATTGTGATTTAATTTCGATTAAAAAAATAAAAAATAAATCGCACAACCCTAATTCACAATAGTTTTCATTTAAAATTAACAGAAATTTAAAAAAATATTTGTCAGGGGAGGGGGTTGTATTCTGTTATAAAATTGTAAAACTATAATATGCTATATAATATATAATATTATAATTATAGTATTATTTTAGTGAACCAAACAACCTTTTTGATACCTAAAATTATTTATATCAACAACATTCTGAAAAGTATCACTTTAAAGGCAGCTATTTTGCAGAATTCACTTTTACAGGTTGTGCATACATAAATACAGTATTTGTTGGCTGCAAGTGTGTGTGTACGCAACCACTCTACATTGATAAAAATCCACCTACTTATTTGTTTTAAACTCCATAAATCGAAAGCAGTCTTTGAGATGAGCTGTTTAAAGAATCTGTAGATTATGATGTCACACTCTGCCGCCTATGACTTTTGAAATTCACTTCCAAATTAGCATAGAATCGCCCGGAGCAAGTTGTTCACAGTCTGCCATTACTGCACTGATGGGGATTCAGTAGTTGGATGCACAAATCAACATCACGGTTTTCATACTGCGATCTGGGCTGCTGAAGACACAGTGAATGAATTTTGTTTACGAAGCGAATGCTCCCCTCACTTTACAGAGATTCATTTACAGTATGTCTGCACAATTTTACACCAGACTGCTTGTGAATGAAGGTCAATACAGGCCAGGTAAAAAGTTCCCCCTGAAGGATTTAACAGAACCAACTGTTTATGATAAAGCTACACATCCAGAAGCTAGTGGCCTCTATATACTCAAGTATAATCTGTGAAAATTGCTTTTTCTAATAAAGTGCTGGTGTGTTAGTCAGATTTGCAATGAAAAGTTAAGTCCCACATAACTGTATGCTTCAGTCATTTTTATCTTAATCCTTTTCAGATTGATTCATAACTGCACCTTCGTTATTAGCAATTAAGTTAGGTGATGTTATTACAAATGATGCACGTTTTCTGTAACAAAGACACTATGCAAAGTTTTGGAGACATGATGGTTTTTGAAACATACAGTTTACAGCACTCTCACTTGACAGAGTAAGTAATTCAGAACTACAGCTATCTAGTGTCAGTAAGTTACACAAGCATAAACTAGTATGCAATAATCACATAACAGGATTAGCGCTTTGTGGATGTTAAATCATTTATTTTGTACTGTTGCTTTAATGGAGATCCATACAGGATTTATTTTCTTGTTTGGTGGGCATCCGGTCATACTTACCACTTGAAATACCAGCCTAATCTCACGAGGAAAAGCAAGTATCTTACGGTTTGTCAGTTTAATGTCCAACTCATTTGAGTTCAGTCGTACAAAAATGTACATTTTTAAAAAGGAGGTGTTGCACCCATCCCCAACCGTCATTGAGGGAAAAGCAAAAAGTACATATAAAATCATACTAATTAGCAACTAAATCAAAAAGTTCAGAATTGCTGTGAGATTGTGTTGGAAATACATACCACACACAGCAACATAAACAAGTTAAACAAGCTCATTTACTGTAGTGCACAGTCAATGTCAACACAGCATTTGTGCGTGTGGCTCATTCAACAACAACAACAGCAGCAAATTTTTATTTATATACTTTTCTGGGAACTCGAGGAGCTTTACAGATTTGGGTGGAGTCTCTCCAACCCACATCACCTGTAGCAAAATATTGGAGTGTGGTCTATCAGTGGACTGAAAAAGAGGGCATAACATGAGGGGGGCATAACCTGTAGTAGAGGCATTACTTGGAGTAATCGAGACCCACATGTGAAAAATATTTTGTCTGCAAGATGGTGCTTTAACCATCACAGTTGTTAAAGTCTATACATACTCCAACCCTAAACCTTACCATCACAGTTCTTGACGCCTACACCTTCTCCACTGTGCATGTACAGCTCCAAATGGGTTATATGCACAGCTAGTCTTTTTCAGCCACTAATACATCTCAGGTAAAAGGTTTATGTGACTATTTTTAATAGCTCCCGTGCTGCCCCCATCAAGACGCCACCCTGGATGATCACCCATATTTGTTCATGCCTAAATCCGCCACTGCCCAGTATTCAGAAAGGTTTTTTTTGTTTTTTTTTAGGGTTGAAGTTTTGTGGCACAGCGACCCTCCACGATCAATGTTGCCCACGCTTGCTCTAAAAGATACACACAGCAAATGAATGCAAATTTACTTTGTTATTTCAAAAGATACCACTCTAGGGCTTTTAGCGCCATAAGTTCCGATTTACATCTTAGGGCATCATCTTTTTTTTTGATGATGACAGAGCGCATACTAGCCCTTTTGTCCCCCCCCTATGCAAGTCGTGTTGATAAGGAGTGCTCTTTTCCCACTTTCAAATGTCAATTACAAAAGAGCTCAGGCCCGTCTTCGGTTAAACATGCAAGTGCTCTCCATTAAGCTTTGTGACTCATAGAACATTTAATGTGCAGAGTGCATTAGACTCCATTACTGCATTCATCTGTGGCTGCGTCTCACCACGCTACAGGGCAAGAGACACAGCTTTTCCGTTTCTTTCAGAAGAGCTCCCATAATTACAAAATGACACTCTCTCCCCTTCTGAGAACAAAATCTTCAAATGGTGGAGAGCTTAACTGTGTGCTCCACACAACTGAAGTTTTTTTTACATTTATTTTTAGTTAAAGTTTTGTCTGCACTGCTTGTTCTCTTTTCCCTTTTTTTTTTGCCCAACAGATATTTTTGGCGTTAGTTTCGATGCTATATTTAACAGCTTCACCATCTGACCGCTCCGTCAGACTTCACCATTTTTTTTTAATCAGTGTTTGTTTTGCTTGCTTCGCGAACCGACACCTTGTGTGAAAACAAAAAAGGGAGAGCAATTAAAATTTCTGCACCTATCGAGACCCTGATGTCAGCTGCTATTTCAATTAGCAGCTCTGACAGGAAATTTTATTTCTATGAAAAAATAATTGGTCATCCAGAGAGTGATTTAAAAACCCATTTAACATGCTTACAGCCTCACCTCTCTCAGCATGCAGCATGAAGCCGCCTAGAATTAATTACTGTTGCCATTTAATTTCATGCTGCCTGACATTTCAAATGCAAACTCTACAAGGCCTGAACCTAAAGCCACCACACTTTATTAACTACTATTGCTGGATTAAAACCATTTATTTAGTTGTTTTCTGTAACTTAATTGGATGTGAAAACAACAAAACAGTCTTAAAGAGTCTTTGAGAAAACTAGATGCTAATTGGTAAACAATGTCAATGGCTAACAAATATTTGAAAAATGCTTTTGACCACAGTGTTGGACGGAGACCTGAAATACTTCCAGCCCATCAACAGCAAGAAGAGTGTCTAGAAATGGATTCAAAAAGTGTGAATAACTTGTTTGGATGTTTATTTAGATGCTTTCAAATATCAATAGTGTCTGGCAAAATGAATTTGGTCCCATTTAAGTTGTACAGTTTGATTCAGCGTGGAATTGACAAAAGAATTGAGATACAGTTGCTTTTTATAAAAAAAACAAAGTTAATTTTGCCTTTAATTCACATTCAGTGAAAAATCTGCGAGTATGAATAAACTCGACCATACCATAATGCTTACTGGTTCTTGCAGAAACTCAGATGTGCCACATGACATGTCAAACATCACTGAACAAATTCTTCTCTTGTGAATGAAGAAAAAAAAAAAAAGTATGATTCAGTAACTAAATTTCGGTCATTTATTTTCCTTCAGCTTAGTCCCTTATTTATCAGGGGTTTTTACAGCGAATGCCCTTCCAGCCGCAACCTATTACTGGGAAACACCCATACACTCTAGCATTCACACTCATAAAATACGGCCAGTTTGGCTTATTAAATTCCTCTAAAGCGCATGTCTTTGGACTGTGGGGTAAACAGGAGCCCTCAGAAGAAACCCACATCAACACGGAGAGTACATGCAAACTCCACACAGAAGCAACCTTTTTGCTGTGATGCGGCAGAGCTAACCACTGCACCATATGCCGCCCATAACTAAATTTGATTAAACACAGCATAATGATCAATGCATATTTCTGAATAAAGTTAAATCTGTTCATTTATACAAGCAAACGGGTCTTTTCAAAAGACTTGTGCCGATTTGTTTTTTGATCTCTTTACAAACATTAATATAGTAACTATAAAGTATAGTATAACAATTTAATGTGTCTGCTCTTTGGGTAAGGAATTCATCAGAACAATCAGCAAAAATAAGTGCAAGGCACTCAAATAATGTGGGAAAAATATTTTAAGTTTAAATTGAATATTTTTTCCACATTTTTAAGTGCCTTGGACTGATTTGCCGTTTAATATAATATAATATAATATAATATAATATAATATAATTATTAATTTGCATTCAAATTCTAGTGTTTGGAACAACATTAGAGTAAATGGGGACAAACCAATGCACCAATCTAATACCGTAACTACAATAAGCTTAACAGTCTATTGTTAAGTCCAACATTCTGAAACTAAACATTAGATTTTCAGCTGAAAACCAAATTAAATATAGACCCTTTTTAAATATAGACCATTTGGTTAAACACGTTTAACTGTCATCATAATCCTAAATGGGTTTATGGTACTATAATGTATTATATCATCTTTGCGTTAAATTACAAATAACTATTTACTGCTTATGCAAGGCGTTTCTAATGCAGCATCTTTGGGGTTGAGAGTAAATTTGAAGTTTTTCTCTCCTCTGGCTGCCGTCATCAGTCTTTGTTTTTCTGAAAGTCTTGTTAACACCATCGTAGCATTTTTATTTGATTATTTATTTCAGCAAATAAGATTGTAAAAAAATAAATTTGTTGTGCCCTCTCATTCACTGCACTTTAAGTTTACCCAACTATGACAACTTCCGCTGCTGATAAAACCCAGAAATGTGAAAAGGGTCTATTAGCCGCCTTCTTTAAATTAATTTTTAGAACTTAGGATGAGTTTTATTGATTTTTTTTTATTTACCTTTTATATTCTTTCCTGACTGGGAAAAAAAGAGAACAATATAAAAGAAATGTATGCCACATCTAATACAGAGAGAACATAAATGCTAAACAAACCAATCCTCCATACTTCTCATCACCAATAAAATCCTAAAACCTAAAAAGTTATGGGATTTAATAATATGTCTGAAGTAGGCTGTTTAAGCAAGAGCCTCCAGAGCTTTCTTTATTACAGTAATATTGCTCAATACTAAATGCAATAAAAGGGCTGGAGAGGAGTAAAAACTATTACAATCTAAAAAAAAAAAAAAAGTTTATGATGATCAAGCTTCAACTTCTTTGCATAATTAGGAATAACCATAATAATCAGAGGATTTCACTTCCTTCCTGGAGTTTTTATGATGTTGTTTTTCAATGCGAGGGCCATGAGATGGAGAAAAGACTGCTAGATGCAAGAAGACAACGAAAATCAGGCTCATCGAGGCGCTTGATGTCTAAGTGCAGGAAAATAACTGTGATTAGCTATAAACCTACACACTGAGAAGAAGAAAAAAAAAACAAGAGACACACTAAAAGCAGGAGAAAGCCAAGTCAGAGTCGGCTGGGAGTTCTTTTGGGGAGGTTGGTTGTCGTCTTTCTTCTAACATCCAAGATGCTCAAAAAGAACCAAAATCCATTATATGATGCAATTCTCCTCCTTAAGGAAGAAATTGGCAATCAGTGCAACTGCACAATAGATTTATCACATCTCAGAGGGACTGGAACTGGAAGAGACATTCCTTCATCCACCTGTTTCTTCTATGGCTACACTAAAATCGAAAGCTTTCCCACTGTACTATATAATAAGTGAAAGATAGCATGTGAGAGGGGGGGGGGATGTCTGAATTCACACAAAGTGTACCAGATTGCAAGATTCAAGCATTTGGTGAACACTTTACTCTCCTATAAAACCACAGGACTGGAGTTGTTAGTGGCAGAAAAATAAACCTGGTATAAGTCGCATGACATTGTATTTCCTATGTATTGTATCCAGATTAGGCATGGGACAATAACCGTTTTCAAGGTATACCGCGGTTTGGAAAAGTCAAGGTTTTAAAACCGGCAACATTTTCTGTTATACCGTTTCTACAGTATATGTAAGATGTTGTTTTAAATTGTAAAGAATTCTGTTTTTAAAAATCTGAAGATGGCAGAAGTCAATGATTCATTTGAATTATATTAGCCTGACATGATTACTGCTCCAAAATATTTTAAATGTTTCTCAAAATAAAAATATATAATGACTACACATAGACTCATGGGCACTTGTCACCATTGAGACCTAAATTGAGATCCCCACTGGTAAACGTGTAGAAATTATAAAGAATTTAGTATTTTGTGTATAAATGTGACCACATGCATCCTAATTTATGCCAGACCCCACTTAGTTAGACAAATATAAAAAAGTTGCATGTTTTAGTCAAATTAAAATAGTTTACAAGCTAATTTTCAAAATATTATAAATGTTTCTCAAAATAAAATGTATTGTGTTCAAAGGGGGAAATGGTTGTTGTTTTTTTTACCCAGACATTTAAAAAGAATATTTATTTTGGAGCAGTAAATCACAATACTGTAAGTCAGTGATATTTTTATCCAAGGTTATCATGCTGTCAGAATCATATACCGCCCCATGCCTAATCCAGATCAACCAGGTAAACCATATTGTACATATGAAGCTTGATAGTAGGTTAAAGTGGCCAAAACAGATGGATAAAATGGTAATAGCTATGGAAAGAGGTTTATCAATTATTAAGAGATGTGTACAATTGTTGCCACAGTACTGTCTCTTTCAAATTGTGCAGGGCAGACAATGGTTCTTTCTTATCTAGATTACTATCCAGTGGTATGGTCGAGCGCATCAAGTAAAGACTTTTTACAAATTACAGTTAGTCCAGAATAGAGCGGCACGACTAATTTTACAATGTAATAGAAAGGTTAATATTATGAAAATGCATAAAACTTTAGGTTGGTAATTGGTAAAGGATAGGGTAATGGTTTCTCTGTTGGGTTTTATATAAGAAATATTTCTGTGTCAAGAGTTCCAAGTGTATTGTACGATCAACTTTTGTATAGTAATGCTAGCCAGAATTTTTGTACCAGGCATGCATCAAAAGGACATTTTTTGCTTCCTGTTTCAAAAACGAAAACAAACCAATGGACTGTAATGTGTAAAGAAATGAAAGTATGGAATGAACCTTGGTAGTGGCTAATGGGGATCCTGATGAATACATAAATAAAAATAAAATACGAGGCTAGTCGTATTTAGACTTAATTGCCTCCAATAGCTTTGAGATGAAAAACTTAGAGGAGACTCTAATATTTACATTGTTGCCATGTGGACCTCAATTGAGTTCCCCATTGGTAAACAGGTTTATAAATAATATAGAAGTTTTTCGTAAATTTAAAAATAGTAATAGTAAAATGTTTTATTCAAATGAAATAGTTCACAAGCAAACTTTCCATGGCGAATTGATTGGAATTTTTTTTTAAAAAGGTGAGAAAAAAACAAACAAACAAAAAAACACCAACATTTATTTACCTTTGAGCACAATGCTATACATTTTCCAGGAGACTACTAAAAGCAAAGAGACTGTTCCCTGCAATGGCAGAGATGTTTTCTGATTGCCCTTATCATCATATTATAGCTCAGAGATGGAAACATTGTTCCAGGAATCTAAACACAAAAACACTGGCGCAAATGGAGCTTTAAGAAGCAGTCCAAAGCACTGTTGCAATAATGCGATTACTTTTCTGGCCTGAGCCACTGGCCTTTGATGGATGAACAGTCACCCGTCTGCATGATAAGTCATCTCCCTCATACTCTGAAGCCTTTAAACCAATTACTTTCCTAATTCAATGCCACAAACCCTGTGAAACGGTTTAGCATTATTTTATGCGACCACTGATGTGAAGAATGTGCCAACAGACTTGTTGAAATAAGAACTGGGAGAAGCTCGAACGCAGTGCAATTGAGCGAATGATTAATTCGGATTCACTTTGCTTACTGTTGCAGTTTCGGATTGGTATGATTGCATCAGACCTCGAGATTAGACCAGCATCCCACTCAGCCTTCTTTCATTTCCTGTTTTCGTTGCTGACTGACCTTAATGCAACCTTGCAGAAAATTTTGAGGTTGTCTCACAAACAAAAGCTACACAATAGAAAAGGGAACAAGTCCACTTAATTTGTTTTTCTCTGTCATAGTTTATGTAGTCTTGAAAAGTCTTATGACTTCCTGAGACTTCCTGAGCACTAACAATGTGTTATACAGGGATTCTGACATCTTGTAGCAGCGGCAAATCTGTAACTGTACTAAAAAAAAGCCGTTATCATGGAGGAGCATAATGGAATTTTTCACACTAAAACAACCACACAGTATAACAATAATTTATCCACCAAACAATCCATCAAAAATAAAGGCAGAAAAATACATCTTCTGCATATTCACAAGAAAGTTTTGCTGTTTTGCTTATTTTACAGTACGTACTGGCAATCAATCAAGCAATTAAATCAACCAATAAATTAACTGCATAAATTATTCAATCAAACATTGACAAAAGGGCCCTGGATGAAATCATGAGTTCACAGTTAAGAAATTTGTACCACTGGTTTTTGGATAATAAACCTTCTTTATACAACTTGGGTAAAACAGAGGCTATTTATTTGCTTCAAGAGTAAAATTAAAGAATGAGGATTTTTTTGAGGTTAGGATTAATGATTTGGTAACAGAGTCAAAAATAACTAAATTCTTTGGGATGGTTAATAGATAATAAATTATCAGGAGAGGTTATGGCAAGAAAGATAGGTGGAAAAATTAGGTTCTTATCAAGGCAAGCTGATCCGTTGGAAATTTACTCTTTACAATTATTGGCAGCAGCTTTGATTCCACCTCATTTTAATCAAGCTACCTCATTTTTGTATAGTAGCGGCTCACAGAGTATGAAGGAAAAATTGCAAAAGGCACAAAATAAATTAGTTTGAATCTTTATTTAAAAATTCATCTAACAGCACATTTGCACAAAGAGTTTAAAGAATATACAAAAATCATTCTGATCACTTTTTTTTTTTTTTTAAGTATACTGTTGGTCAAGTCTTTTATATACACATAAAAATAAGTTAAGTTGAAAGACAAAAGGAAATTATTTTTAATAATTTGACATTTCGCTTGATTTATTTAATATATTGTACTAAAACACTACTTCCCATCTAACATGATAAAAAAATGGGGTGACACGGTGGTGCAGTGGGTAGTGCTATTACCTCACAGCAATTGTCCATCAATCCATAAACCTATATATATATATATATATATATAGAAATTGAACTCAGGTTCCCATAAGCACCTTAATGCCTTAACCACTAGGTTATTGGTGCCACCAAATAATAGAATATTTATTCACTTTAATTGCACTTTAAATATGAAAACAAATCATGAGACGCACACTCTTGTTTTCCATCTAATCACATCTAATATTTACAGTTATACACGATACTTTGAATTATAGTTTCAAGTACCAAAATGCATAAATGACAGGGGGAAACTCCTAGTCGAGTTCCAGAGATAATGTTCATAGTACTGTGCAAAGTTCCTCGACTTGCAGAACAGCAGTAAACACAACAGAAGGTTTAGATTCATCTAAATATTCCAAAGCTCACAGGCATCATTATTTAAATTAGACTGCATAATGCCTGAACTATATTGATAAACAAAAAACCTCAATCATTCACAAACACATCTTTTTGCATATTGTAAACAGAGTGCAACACAGCTGTTAATAGTTTCCATTTGTGGCTAGCGATTCAACAGCCCAGCAAAAAAATCACATTTCACGGATACTCTTGTCAAACAGACAGTGGTTTTAACATGAACCTCCTAACATCCAGCTATTTTCAATCACTCTCTGTGGCATGCATGTTAAACCATTTCTATCAATGATGGATGCTGAGATAAACACTTGAATCAAGAACACAACTAATCAATGACAATCTGCAACACAATATTGTAAGCATTTGCATTATATTTACCACACTTTTCTATCATTGTTGCCCGGTTTCCATGACTTAAGATAAACCATCAGCATTATCTGTCTGCTCTCCCACCGCAGTGGAATCCAGTTAACAAGGTCATCGTCACAGTGCAAACATTTGCTTGATGCACATCAATTAAAAACTGTTATAGCCATGAATTAAAGTATAAATTTATATATCACTTTAACATGCTGCCAAATACCCAAAACACTTCACAAAAATAAACATAAGCAGACATATCATACATAAAATACATAACAAAAAAAGGTAGTCATGTCCTTATCACTTATAGACACTAGAGGTCAGCCAAGTACAACAAATGCAAAGTGAACACGCTATGCAGAAAGTTCAGCTTGAGCAATAAATAAATAAAATTTACAGGGCACCAACTTGTGCACTGGATGCCATGCGAAGATTCTGAAACTGTCAGACTGCCATTGATTAAAATCTGCAAACTCACCAGCATTCACTATGGCGTCAATCTCCAGGATGGTGATGTCACCTTTGTACAGAGACACTTTGTCAGCCAGGGAGGAAGACTGGTGTTCTTCTTCCTCGGTAGCTGTAGGTTAAGAAAAATCGTGAGGATTCATTTGTTGATGAGCTACTATTACAACTGCAAACTGACTTCTGTTGAGCAAAACAAAACAGGTCTTACAACATGGCCCCACAAAATAACTGTAATCACTTTATAAACAGATAATACTAAACTTTTGAAAAATGTCACTGGACTGACACTAAAACAAAAGTGTGGTAAAATTATGCTAGACTGGTCACTGATCAATAACAAAAACCTTTTGTGTGCATTTGTCTTATTTTTCAGAACTGCTCAACTTGTTGCCCTCGGGAAGACGCTACAGGTTCATCAGAATGAGGACAACCAGATTCAAGAACAGCTTTTTGCCAAAAACCACTATCATCCTCAACTCACACATGCACTGACCCTATACATGCACACACATGGACTGGACTTTATGTAATACACATCTAATTATATACAGCTTGTGTGTGTGTGTGTGTGTGTGTGTGTGTGTGTGTGTGTGTGTGTGTGTGTGTGTGTGTGTAATATATATATAATAATAATATAACTGATAATATTTTTTCTTCTGGAGAAAGTCTTATTTGTTTTATTTCAGCTAGAATAAAAGCAGTCATTAATTTTTTAAAAACCATTTTTGGGACAAAATTATTAGCCCCTTTAAGCTATTTTTTTTTTCGACAATCTACAGAACAAACCATCGTTATAAAATAACTTGCATATTTGCCCTAACCTGCCTAGGTAACCTAATTAACCTAGTTAAGCCTTTAAATGTCACTTTAAGCTGCATAGAAGTGTCTTGAAAAATATCAAGTAAAAAATTATTTACTGTCATCATGGCAAAGATAAAATAAATTAGTTATTAGAAAAAAGTTTTTAAAAATATTATGCTTAGAAATGTGCAGACAAAATCTTCCCTCCATTAAACAGAAATTGGGGGGAAAAAATAAACAGGGGCACTAATAATTCTGACTTCAACTGTGTGTGTGTGTGTGTGTGTGTGTGTGTGTGTGTGTGTGTGTGTGTGTGTGTGTGTGTGTGTGTGTGTAATATATATATAATAATAATATAACTGATAATATTTTTTCTTCTGGAGAAAGTCTTATTTGTTTTATTTCAGCTAGAATAAAAGCAGTCATTAATTTTTTAAAAACCATTTTTGGGACAAAATTATTAGCCCCTTTAAGCTATTTTTTTTTTCGACAATCTACAGAACAAACCATCGTTATAAAATAACTTGCATATTTGCCCTAACCTGCCTAGGTAACCTAATTAACCTAGTTAAGCCTTTAAATGTCACTTTAAGCTGCATAGAAGTGTCTTGAAAAATATCAAGTAAAAAATTATTTACTGTCATCATGGCAAAGATAAAATAAATTAGTTATTAGAAAAAAGTTTTTAAAAATATTATGCTTAGAAATGTGCAGACAAAATCTTCCCTCCATTAAACAGAAATTGGGGGGAAAAAATAAACAGGGGCACTAATAATTCTGACTTCAACTGTGTGTGTGTGTGTGTGTGTGTGTGTGTGTGTGTGTGTGTGTGTGTGTGTGTGTGTGTGTGTGTGTGTGTGTGTGTGTGTGTATATAGATAGTTTATATATAGTTTAACCTCAGAATTATTTTTGTACTACTATTTATCATATTACATTTACATATTGTATAATGCCTCTTGCTCTACCTCAGAACTGTTTACTCCACCTCACCCCCCTCCCCTATTTTGCATGACTGTTTATCATCTACAGTTATTTCTACTATAACTTGTATTTAGTATGATCTGTACTGAAAGGATAGATTTATTTGTTTGCACCAAGTAGTGAGATGCACCTAATCTCATCGAACATGCATATAACGTATATTGTATACATGTACAGTAACAATTAAAAGCATTCTATTCTAATCAACAAGGACACATTAAATTGATTAAATTTGTCAGTA